>NW_028251581.1:0-115941 GCF_964263255.1 Lissotriton vulgaris | reverse complement strand
AACTGTTTGCTTTTCGGTCATACACAGTCTATAAGCAGATGCATAAGGTACACAATGCTATTTATCACCAGCGTAGAGTAAGGGAGGGGCATAACTCATATTATGTGAATCCCTGAGGGGGCTGCATCTCCATTCACCCCAACAATGACAACATCCAGCATGTTACAGGCTCTGCGCATAAATGCTGTTCAGCCCAGTACTCCACCAGTACTAGAGCATAATCTTCTTGCCAATGCACAAGAGCGTGAGCAGCTGAGACTGAGAGCATGCAGGCCCAGAAAACCCACACCCATCTCCCACTACTGTGGTAATAATATAGAATATCCCATAACCATGTAGTTAAAAAAGACCATCCACTGGGTCGGCATGCATCACTACACTTACTCCAAGTAACATTTTTTGTTGGTGTGCCTTCATTTTTGCTGGTATAGCATCTCTCACTCTGCCTACATACATATAGAGATGTATAAGAGACATTATTTACCGCTAAATATTCCCTCTCACACAACCACCCTGATTTGGTGGGGGTTAAATCATTTATGGAAACTTGTCAGCAGCTCTGGTATAAATGTGGTCTAGAGTCTGATTGAAGGGGGGAATGTAAAGGTCCAAAAGTGGTTATCGGGTAGGTATGCTGAGCCCACGAGCGCATCTGAACACTAGAATAACTAACTTCTCATACATCTCTGTTGCATAAAGATCTAGGGGCAGATTTAAAAGCCCCTTGCACCACTTTTGCGTCATTTTTAACATGGGGAAAGTGATGCAAAAGTGGCGCACTGGGCTTGTAAATCTGTCCCCTAGTCTGCCTGTCTATACGCCACGCAGTGGCCAGAACATTTAAAATACTCCACCTTGAACCATGACTATAAAAGCAATAAGCAGATGAAGCAAGTGGGCTAGACTGTCCTTAGATGGGGCTGCTTCAACGTTCTATATTGCTTTTCATCCATCCACCTTACCATTCATTTATCCATGCATCCATTCATCCTTTCACCTTTCCATCCATACGTTCACTTTTACATCTTTTCACCCATAAATATTACATCCCATCACCCGTGTATCCACACATCTCATCAACCACCTTTTCACTCTTCCATACATCTCCTATCCTTGATTTCAACCTTCCTTCCACAACTTTCCTTCCCCCTTTTCTATGTACATAATTTCTCTCTCATCGGTGTCTTACTCACTTTTGTTTTCCCCCCTCTTGTTTTATTTTTGACATTGACATCGCGGTTTCTAAGCCTCCCTCACACCTTACTCTGTCACAGTGTTATGTGTGCGCTGTCTGCTGCAGGCCGAGGATGACAGCAAAGAACCACTGACATTTCAGTGACTCGGTGGCGGCCTCTGCTCTACTGTTGGGGTGAGGTGGGGAGGTGGGGGTTCATGACGCCCCTGCTGTATGGGGAGGCGAGGATGCGCTTTGACCGGTGAACACTGAGGATTCAGGCATAATTATGCAGCCGTTACTTAAGTGGGTGTGGCCCGGCGGCATAAAAGCTATAAAGCCTCGCTCCCACTGTTGGACAATGGTGGCCGCACCCAACAGACAGAAGTGACACATTGTCGACAAGGAAGGGCTGGTCCGCGCGTCTACACCCCTGCTCGCCCCTTGATCTCTCATAATTAAGCACAGGTCTGTTTCCAAATTGGCTTTCAAGGTGGTTTGGTGAGTTAAGGCATCTAAAGCACGGGCTATTTCTGTCTTTCATCCTTCAGAGGCCGATAAGATCAGCACCAACCAGTTGTGTAATTGTTACAGGTCTCCACCCACACTGATACCTATATGGTTGACACATGACCTTGTCGGTTTAAACTACTGAATAGGGTGCACAGCCAAATACTAATGACCGCCAGTTGTGCAGAGCCCAAAATTTCAAGTATAAACAGACTTTCAATACAAGTATACAATACCATCACAATAGCTCACAGGTATCACTTGTGTGCACAGAACTTCAAGTGTGTGTGTGTGCATACTGTTGCCACAACTGTGCCAAGACCAGCACTGCAAGAAATGTGCAGACAGTTGCAGCTGGAGTTTGCAGACCAAAGTCGCAAGAGCACACGGGCAATCATCACACTTATGGTGACCGCCCTCAAACCTCGATCACAGGTGACGGCTTCTGGTGCAAAAGCGAAGCTGCACGCGTGTCAGCAGTAGTACACAGACCCAATAAGAATAGGTTTACACAAGCATTTGCACTGCAATAGGTCTCGCATTTAAGGGAATTTAAGCTATTGGCATTGTAAATGACAATGCCAATAGATTAAACTCTCGTAAATGCAAGATCTATTGCAAATGTTTGTTTAACTTTAAAAGTGAGTGCGGCACCACTTCAAGGACACCACACTTGGTTTCCTTTTTTTTTTACTTTAACACTGAGCGCAGTGTCCTTAAAGCAGATGCTGCACTCAGTTTTAAAGTAAAACATAAATAAAACAGAGCACAGTGTCCCTGAAGTGGACGCCACGCTCAACATGAAAAATTAATGATCATTATGCAAATTCCCTAAAAAGCAGCTGCCATTGTCCCAATAAGTGGCAATAAAAAAAATACTGCCCACCCCCTAGATAAAGCAGGCTGTGTAACCAGCAAAGTAAAAGGTCCAGTTGTTATGGGCCGTAACAATTGGAAACAAGGCGGTACCAAGGCGGGACTAACAAGCCCATTTAGGAATCAGAAACCACCATTTAAGAAGGACAATGACACAAAGCCAATGACAAATATGGGCGGAGAGACGCTTCAACAACATACTCTAATACAGTATGCCACGCAGAGCAAGCAGCGCATGTGCGCTGCCACCAGGCTCGACCTAAAAATCCCTCTGCTGTAAGAGGTGGGGACAGCCCAGAATGGGCATGCCAATACCCCCACCCTCAAAGAAATGCCACAGTCTTACTGCCCCGCCTGAAAGCAGATGGGGGCTATAGCACTACTAGGCACCAGCGGTACATTTGTAATATAATTCAGGGGTGGGGGCTGCCCAGAATGTGTGTTTTCAATTCCTCCACCCTCCCAAAAATGATTCCACAGTCTTTTTGCCCCCCTCTAGAGGCATACGGGGCAGTTGCCCCATATCATCTGCCAGGGGGGCAGCGTGCCCATTAGGCCCCAGTGATTATGCTGGCTTTTATATACGGGGATGGGGGCTGCCCAGAAAGGGCATCTCAATGTCCCTACCCCCCAAAAAAAATCCGCAGTCATTTGGCCTCCGTTGCGGGGATATCAGGGCAAAAGCCCCCGATTCCACTATCCCCAGGGCGGCAAAGAAGCCCAGTAGGCACTGACAGTTTTTTGGGGAATGTGCCTTCCTGTGGATTTTGGATATTAGTGCTTCTAGCACCGTATGAAACCTAGCAAACCTATATATGTTTGAAAACTAGACACCCAGGGGAACATGGGATGTGGTGACTTGTGTGGCTCTCACTAGGCTCTGTTACCCCGGATCTATTGCAAACCTCAAACTTTGTAAAACAAAATACATTTTCCTCATATTTCTGTGATGGAAAGTTCTGGAATCTGCGCAGATCCACAAACTTCTTCCTACCCCGCATTCCCCAAAGTCGTCCGATAAAAATGATACCTCACTTGTGTGGGTAGGCCTAGTGCCCGCTACCGTAACTTGGACACACCACATTGTTACAGTGAAAATTGACCCTTTTTTTGCAAAGTGCCTAGCTGTAAAATTTGTACTGTATCTCTGCTGGCACCCAGGAAGACCTAGCACACCTGTACATTTTTGAAATGTAGACACCCAGGGGAATCCAGGTTCAGTTGCCCAGAATCCCGTAAAAACCTCAAACTTTGTCAAAAAAACACATTTTCCTCACATTTCTGTGATGACAAGTTCTGGAATCTGTGTGCATCCACAAAATTCCATGCACCCGCAATCCCCAATGTCTTCCGATAAAAATGGTATCTACTTGTGTAGGTAGGACTAGTGCCCATGACAGGAAACGGCACAAAAACAACATGGACACACCCCAATTTTACAGTGAAAATGTACCCTTTCTTGGAAAAGTGCCTAGCCTTAGATTTTGAACCCTAGCTCTGAAGGCACCTAAGGAAACCAAGAAAAACTATGCAGTTTTTTAAAACTGGACACACAGGGGAACCTAAGATGGGGTAACTTGTATGGCTCTCACCAGTTTCTCCTACCCAGAATCCCTTGCAAACCTTAATCTTTGGGGGAAAAAAACATTTTCCTCACATTTCTGTGATGGAAAATTCTGGAATCTGTGTGCATCCACAAAATTCCTCCCAACCTGCATTCCCCAATGTTTACAGAGAAAAAGGTACCTCAATTTTGTGGGTAGGCCTAGTGCCAGCAACAGGAAACAGTGGAAAACACACCAAGGACACACTACCTATTTACATTGAAAACTGACCCTTTTTTTGCAAAGTGCCTAGCTGTAGATTTTGAACCCTAGCTCTGCCGGCACCTTAGGAAACCTAGCAAACCTATACAATTTTGACAACTAAAACCCCAGGGGTGTCTAGGTTGAGGTGACTTGTCCGGTTTTTAGTTTTCACCAAGTTCTCTTACCGAGAATCCCTTGCAAACCGCAAAGTTTGTAAAAAAACACATTGTTTTCACATTTTCTGTGATGGAAAGTTCTGGGATCAGTGTGGATCCACAAAATTCCTCCCACCCTGTATTTCCTAAAGTCTTCCTAGAAAAATGGTACCTCACTTGTGTGGGAAAGCCTAGTGCCCACAACAGGAAATGGAGCAAAACGCAACGTGGACACACAACATTTTCACAGTGAAAACTGACCCTTTTTTTGCAAAATGCCTAGCTGTAGATTTTGAACTCTAGCTCTGCCGGCACGAAGGGAAACCTACAAACCTATTCCTTTTTGAAAAGTAGGCATACAGGGAAGTCCTGGATGGGGTGACTTGTCATGCTCTCACCAGGTTCTCTTACCCAAAATCCCTTGCAAACCTCAAACTTGGTAAAAAAACAAACATTTTCCTCACATTTTTGTGATGGAAAGTTCCGAAATCTGTGTGGATCTACAAAATTCCATGCACCCCACATTCCCCAATGTCTTCCATACGTATCATTTTTATCAGGAGACTTGGGGAAAAAACAGAATTTTAGAGCAACTGTTATTACCTGTTGACTTTCAATGCATTCTGTCTTCCAAATGTAAGACAGTGTGTACAAAAGAAGTCACTTTGAAAAATGTAATATTTTTCACATGCTCGTATGGGTACCCACAATATCGGAAAAGTGCAAACATAGAGTTTCTAATCTCTATATTTTGTTCTCATTTCAGAAATCATAGGTGTGTTTCATACCGATTTTTCACTATTGATATTTTCCCAAATGAATTGCTATATAGCTGGTACACAATAAAAAACCATTGCAAGATGCTGCTCAGTTATTGGCTCTGGTTTCCTTGGGTTCTTTGTGAACCTACAAGTCCTATATATCCCCACAACCAGAAAGGTCCAGCAGATGTAACAGCATATTGCTTTAAACATCTGTCATATTTAGAAGACTTTACAGGTGAAAACGTTGGCACAAATGACAGTTTTAGAGCACCTGGACTACCCTTCATCCTGTGTGGCCTGGAATCCCGCCACGAGACCTTGCTGTGCCTTGGAAGCCTTGGAAAGCCACCCCTCGCCGGACCCGCTGCGCGGGTCCCGCTTAGTGTGTGAGGACTGCTTGGCCTGACTGGACTTAGTTTTGGGGCGCATCTGAAGACCTAAGAGGAAGAGCTGCAGGGCTGCGAGTGACTGCAGGGACTCCAAGTACCAGGAGTCCCTGCCTGACCAATTGTGCACACCTGGCCCGCTCTCCCTGCAAGCCCCGCCCCCAGCGAACGGATTTTAAATCCTACCTGCTCCCTGCTCTGGTGGGACGCTTAGAGCACCTGGACTACCCTTCATCCTGTGTGGCCTGGAATCCCGCCACGAGACCTTGCTGTGCCTTGGAAGCCTTGGAAAGCCAACCCTCGCCGGACCCGCTGCGCGGGTCCCGCTTCGTGTGTGAGGACTGCTTTGGCTGACTGGACTTTGTTTTGGGGCGCATCTGAAGACCTAAGAGGAAGAGCTGCAGGGCTGCGAGCGACTGCAGGGACTCCAAGTACCAGGAGTCCCTGCCTGGCCAATTGTGCACACCTGGCCCGCTCTCCCTGCAAGCCCCGCCCTCAGCGCGTCACCCCCCCTATAACTCTAACTTCGTCTTCCGCTGCGCGGGAGCACGCGGGAGTGCCCGGGGCGAAGCCCGGGCAAAGGGCGGGCCCTCTTAGACCCTCATAGGTCGGAGTAGGCCGGGCCGGGCCTACTCTCTTGTTCGTGTTTCAGGTATTGGTATCTACCTAGTCCTTGTTGTCCCAGAGGCCCCATTTTCCTGTCATGCCTTCACCAGCCATGGATAAATCTATAGTGAAGCCGGGGGGTTCCAAGATTAGAACCCTGGATAATTATTTCCCACGCTCCTTGGCGGAGGGGGAGGGGGATTTGGACACCGCCCTTGCAGAACACAGGGCTGAGCATCGACGCTCTATCGAAAATTTGAAACGCAGACCCCTGGTAGATACCCCAGATGGTGGCTCCCCTTTGAATGTCAGTGAGGAGCCATCTTCACAGGAAGGAGTCCCTCTTCTGTTGAGGGATTGTACTATTAGCCCCTGCCAACCTGCTGTCCAGGCTCTGAAGAGTATCCCCCCCCACTAGCCCCTGTTGTACGGCTGTTGATCATACATCCCAACCTACATCCCAACCTACTCAAATTTCTAAATCAAGGAAAGCTAATCCTAAATTAGTTACTGTGGCCGAGTTGCACGGCCCTCCCCCTAATAAGCGTAGAAGGAAGACGAGGGGAGGAAAGGGTAAACTTAAACTTTCCTACTCCGATTTTGGAAAATCCATTAAGTCGGTTCCAGTTCCAGATAAGTGTATTGAAGTAATGGGTCTTGCTCCTGCCCTTACAAATAACTTGCCTACTCTACTGCCCCCAGTTGTTCCCCAGGGGAACCTAGAATTCTTACTCAGATCTCTACTGCTGCCTATCAGCGAGAGTATTAAGAGAGTGGAGATCAGACTCACTATCCTTGAGGCTACACTAAGAAGTTTGAATTCGCAGGTAAATATCCTTGGAAGACCCTCCGAGACTATGCCCCCTCCTACCTTGCCCCCTACCTCACAACCCCCCTTAGCTATTCCAGGACCAACCGTGGTGACTACTGCCATCCCTCTTTTGCAACCCTTTATGGCTAAACCAGTTCACCCATTCCATAGCAAAACTATCATCCCCCCACCACAATCCTCAGCAACAACTCCCCTAGTGATAAACCCTAATGGGGCTGTAAATGGTGACTGTATTCCACCCCCTTTATTAGAGAAACCTGCCCCTAGAACTCGGAGACCCGACCTTCCCCCCGAGGCTAACGACCTTATGGTGGTTATGTCCGGGGTTCCCCCCCTTGAGATGGGGGAAGGTGAGAATTTCTTCTCACTAAAAAATCAAGTAATTAAATGGTTGAACTGGAATAGACCTCTTCCTGCATATTTTAATAACGAAATCGTGATGGTAAGAAGGGTACCCTGGCTGGGCAAGACCAGGAAGTCAATAACAGGGGATTGTATTCTGGTGAGTTTTAGAGACCCAAGGACTGTTCACTACATCTGCTCGGGGTCGAATAGATCTCCTGAATCCACCATCCAGGCCCTGCCAGTATCTTTTTTCTTCCCCCCTGTACATATGCATCGTGACCAAGCACAGGACAAATGGACAAGGATTGACCGGAGGGGCAGACTTTGTGGGTATTGAGCCCAACCTGTTTTCCAACCACCTCTGACACCCTTCCATAATTATAATCGTTTTAATTGTCTGAGTAGCCTTAATGGTGTTGATTGACTGCCCACTGCTGTAGACCCCACTACCCCGTCTTTTGTTAAAGGGCCTACGGTAATGCCCGACAGTAGTCCTACTCCTGCCCAAGATCATGTAATGTCACAAACTGCTTCGATAATTCCCGTGGCTTATCCAGCCCTATTGGCCCCTCTACCTGTCAATAATGCTTTATTTACTACGGTACCAGCGCCTATCCAACCCCCCTTTGTTCTCCTGGTCTGAAGTTTGTTAGCTGGAATGTTGCAGGGTGGAGTAGGCAATCGGCATCACTGGGGTGGTATGAGATCCTCACCGACTTTGATATTTTATGCCTGCAAGAGACCTGGGCAACTGCTGATATCAAACTTGATGGGTTTGTGTCTTATAATAACCAGGCAATAAGGTCAGGTATGGGTAGGGCTAAAGGGGGGTTAGTGATTCTAACATCAGTTAAACTCCCAGTATGTTTGATTTCCTACCTCCCTGTGGGACACCACTGCCAAATTCTAATACTTGAACATACTAAGGGCCATGTTTTAGTGGTAGTCAACCACTATAACAACCTATTCAATGCCACAGATACCACAGTGGCGGAGGAGCTGGGTCCTGTTTTGAGGAACTTGCGAAATGATATCAATAAACCAATTGATATCATTTGGGGTGGGGATTTCAATCTCCATACTTGCCCATACTCCTTTACTAGAATTTGTGGATATGATGGGGATAATGGGGAAAACAGAGCACATTTTGCACATACTCCCCATGGTGACTCCTTTAATTCCCTTGTGTTGAGCCTGGATCTTATGATCCACCCCCCGGCCTTAGATGTGGATGGCAAGTCCGTTCCAACTTTTATAGGGCCCAACTCGTCTTCTGCCATTGATCATCTATTGGTTTCTACGCATTTTACTCCACATTGTACGGTTCCCGTTGTCATTGATCTTGGAGGTAGCGATCACCATGCTATCACCATGGTTATTTCTGCATGGGGGTCTTTTGCTAAGAATGATTATTTGGTAATAGAAGACGTTACCCCGTGTAGACAGAATGGATTCCGTATAAAGTGGAGTTTGGATAACTCCGATAAGTTGCAAGCCAAAATTATAAAAGAGGGGATCGCTGAAATTTATAGTTGCCTACATCCTGAGGCCCTCAACGGGTGCATCATAACTAACTTTGTGGCACTCAATATTGCAATAAAAAGGTGTCTTACCATTACTAAGCCCGAATTAGGAACCAAAACGTGGGTTGGTTTGATAGCCTATGTACCCGATCCCTGCGGGAACTTAAGCTGGCTTTAACTAAACTCCCGAGAGACAGGGAGGCCGTCAAACTACTCAGGCTTATCTACAAAAACAATCTTGTGCGTAGGAAGCAGGAACTTAGGGAACTTGCCTGGGATGCCCTGAACCAAGCATCGGTGTTACGGGATAGTAGGCTTTTCTGGTCCACGGTCAACAGCCCCTTCCTTGTCAATGAAGAGTTTCCTAAATTGTCAGCGCAGGTCAGCGAAGCCAACTGGGTTTCCCATTTTTCTGGTATTTTTAACCCACCCGGGGGAGATTCTGTCGGCCCTACTACTCCGACGTCTGAAACAAGGCTACCTCTGGATATTACCCTATCAGAGGTGGCTATTTCCCTAAGCCAGAGCAAAGGAGGAAAGGCTCCGATCTATATAAATCTAACCCCACTCTCTGGTGCCCACTCCTGACCCAGGTGTTTAATGCATCAGTCCTGGAGAATACCCCCCCCCTCCACCTGGAGCGAATCCCTAATTCTACCCATTTATAAGAAGGGAGATAGAGGCGAGGCAAAGAACTACCGCCCTATCTCCCTTCTTGATTCCTCCCTGAAGATTATGAGTAGGGTTCTCCTGATGAGGTTGGAGGAGTGGGTAGAGGAAAACAATATCCTGGCTGAATCCCAATTTGGTTTTCGCAAAGGTCTCGGGACAACGGAGCAGTGCATCAATCTTGACCTCCTTATAGGGAAATACACGAGAGCGAAACAAGGTTCCCTATTTCTCTGCTTTGCCGACCTATCGAGCGCCTTTGACCTTGTGGACCACAAACTTTTATGGCGCACTTTAACGGCCATGGGCGCCCCTCCGGCAATCATTTATTTTCTGGCTCGTCTTTACAATAAGTTGTCGGCCCAGATACGCTTTGGCCCGTCTGGTGAATGTACTGAGAAAATCAGGGTTAGGTGAGGCATAAGGCAGGGCTGCGTATTGGCCCCCCTGTTATTCTCCCTCTTTATCAATTCTATTGAATCGGAACTTAAGAAGGTCCAGGCTGACTCCCCACAGGTTGGTGGACTCCCCGTACCTGTTCTGCTTTATGCCGATGATACGGTGCTTCTCTCGCGTACTCCTAATGGGCTACAGAAACTTATGAACACTTTTTATAATTTTATTAACGAGAGGAAACTGAAAATAAATAACACCAAGACTTTTATTATGGCCTGTGGTAAACGGATGAAGTCTGTTATGCCGTTCCATTTTAACAATCATAATATTGAGGTAGTGGATAGGTTCTGCTACCTCGGAGTTACCTTTAACAATAAGGGGACTTGGCCCCAGGAGATCTCAAATGTTAATGGTAGAATGGCCAAAAGCTCATCTGGTATTTTTCGTTTTGCTGCAAAGCTAGGGATCCGCCGTATACCCGATATGGTCGACATTTACAGGCATAGATGTGCGTCTATTGCCCTGTATGGCTCTGGTATTTGGGGCTATAGTCAGCATAGGGTACTGCAAAATACCGAGAATGGGTTTCTTAGAAGACTGCTTTGCTTACCTCCTTCGGCACCTACTGTATTGTGCCATAGTGAGGTCTGTTTGAATTACTTGACAGATCTGACGGGATTAAGACCCCTCATGGTAAGGAGGTCAATTTGGGCAAGACTGCTTTTTCTAGGAAGATTATCACTGATTGTTTGAAGCTGGACAAAGCCCTTAAGATTCCTTGGCTAAGTTATGTCTCTTCCACCTATGGCGATGCATTTAACTTTGACATCATCAAGGATCCTTATTGTGCCATTACTTTATCGAAAAAGGAACTAAAAGATGTTTTTATACAAACAAAGTCTGATATGCGTAGGTTGAAGAGTATCTCCATGTCTACCTATGCATTCTATCATACTACTAATCTGGAAGAAAAGGTCATGCCTATTAACCTAAAATCTATAACCAAGCAATCCCACCAGTTTGTTCTGACACGATTCAGACTTGGTAATGTACATAATCTAGTTGCCTTCCCAGAGATAAAACTTCATAGCCATTCTCCCTGTCCCTGTGATGGTCAGACTAGGCAGAGTACTCTGCATTTCATGCTTATTTGCCCACTCTATATGCATCTTCGCCGTCTCTATCTCAGACCTATGTTTTTAAGATTCTCAGTGTATACTATTACCCAAGCCATGGAATTGTTATTTGCACTTGACTCTGCAGACATCTGTTTTTTTACTGCTACTTTTTTACTCAAATCCATTTCTCACAGGAAACGTCTGGTGTTTTAACTTTCTGAAATTCTTCATTGCTGAGCTTCTGTTTTTATTGTAATGTTTGTATTGTGTTTTACTGTACGCTTTTGTTATTGTTTTTAATAGTCGAATAAAGCTTGAAAAACGAAACAACAGTTTTTTTCAACTCATATAAAAAAAAATTTATTCTCAACTGTTAGTTTCTATAAGAAAACTTGAAGGATCTACAGAAATGTATAGCTTTCCAGAATCCATTTTTACTTTCATTTCTATTTTTACCATTAACTGGACTAAGGTTGAAAGCACAAAAAATAGCAAAAATAGGCCATGTCCCAGTAAAATGCCAAAACTGTTTACAACATGTTGGATTTATTACCAAAGTCTGTCAGCCCCTGAAAGCTGGAAAGATGCTGATTTCAAGACTACAAACCCTTCGGTGATACCATTTGCAGGGGAAAAAGCAGACACTTTCATCTGCAGAACCTTTATCCCTTTGTATAAAACAACAATTTAGCTGTATTATGGCTAATTTCTGGGTCTCCTCCAAGCGAATCAACAAACACTGGGTCCCTTTAAAATCCCCTTGATGTTGGAAGAAAGGGACACAAATTTGGTGAGGATTCCATATGTGGTCAAAATATTACAGGGGCATAAGCCCAAACTACCCCAAATAGCCAAAAAAGACTTACCACAGGGGGGGAAAGGCCTTGCAATGAAGGGGTTGAGGTAGCTGTGAGGCCTGCTATGCATGTGGATTGTTTACCAGGGAATGTCTGGAAGGTTGTCTGGAAGGTTGTGGAGCTCAAGTCTCAACTGGAAATGTTAGGGTTGCCTGAGTGGGTTGACCTCTTGGTAAATTGCTGCCCAGGGTGAGAGTCAAGAGAGCCTGAAAGAACAGCCCAGGTAGCTTCAAAGAAAGGGAAAGACAGGAGGTGGGAAAATCCCACCTCTGAAGTTCCTGTGGTTCTGGTGGATAAGGTGATTTTTACCCGAGTGGGTTTCCGTAAGGAAGTGGTGTCAGATATGAGCGCCAATTTAATGTTGGTATACATGAAGATCATTTGAAAGGAATGTGGGGTTACCACATACAAGTTCTCCACACCTTCCCACCCCCAGACAAATGGGTGTGTAGGGAGGTTCAACAAAACCCTCAAGGACACGCTTAAGAGCCTACCAGAGCTCATGTGGCAGAAGTGGGATGTCCTTTTGCCCTGACTACTCTTTGTCTACATGGCGGTACCACAGAAAGGAGTAGGGTTTAGTCCTTTTCAACTCCTCTATTGGAAGCAGGCACCCAAGTAACCCCCTTAGTGTGCAGTTACCTACATTCCAGCCTTCCGCAACCATATGCAAAACTTATGTAAGAAGGCTTTCGAAAACTTAGAGGATAGTCAGGTGGTGATAAAGCAACTGCATGACCAGAAGGCCACTCTGGTTGAGTTTCAGCCTGGCCTGAAGTCCTGGGTAATGGAGCCAGTTGTGCCCAGAGACTTCCAAAATCTTTGAACAGGGCACTATGAGCTGATTGAGAGGAAGGGGGAGTTCTCCTTATTGTTGGACCTCATGTCACCAAGAAACTCCTGTGGGTTCTCAACCTCAATTGCCTGATCAACAGGTCCCTGTCCCTCTTCCTGGAGACAAACAACATACTAGAGGAAGAACAGTTTGGTTTTAGACCGGGCCATGGGACAGAAGCAGCTCTTGTGATATGTTGGACAGCCTTCGAATGCGAGCGGACAGGGGCGAGTCGGCAATTCTAATCATGCTGCACCTGTCCGCCGCTTTCGATTCTGTGAACCACGACATTCTGCTGACAAGGCTGGAGACCTTTGGGGCAAAAGGGATGGCGCTTAATTGACTGCGATCCTATCTGTCCGACAGATGGCAGGCGGTGGCACTCCCTCCGTACCAATCTGAATTTGTCAAAATCTCACATGGGGTTCCGCAGGGATCATCCATCAGTCCCATTTTGTTTAATGCTTATATGCAACCCCTGCTAGGAATCATTAAAGCTCATCACATCAGCATGATTAACTAAGCTGATGACACACAGCTTATGATTTCCCTTAATGGTGCTCAGGCAGATTCACTAGATAGCTTTCATGCATGTATGCACGAAATGGCAAACTGGCTGAAGGGAACTCGCTCCAGTTCAACAGCCGAAAAACGGAGATCCTCCAATGCAAGGTGGGAAGTAATGCCCGAAGCTTGCCGGCAGACTTCTGGCCTTTAGCATCGGTTGGTCCACTGACACCAGTGAATACGGTGTGTAATCTGGGGGTTAGCTTTAATGAAAATTAAAATTTGGAGAGCCACGTTAAGAAACTGGTGGGCAGTTGCTTCACTCTAGTACGAGGTCTTCGGAAGCTGCTGCCTTTGTTACCTTTACAGGCAAGAACATTTGTAGTCAGGAGTACCATTCTTAGTCGCCTGGACTACTGTAATGCCCTGCTACTGGAATCACCTGGATATTGGATTGCCAGGCTACAGAGTATCCAGACGGCAGCTGCCAAGTTAGCACTCTCCCGAACTCGCTAATCTTAAACAACACAAGCATTGGCAGACCTACATTGGCTCCCAGTACCTCAGAGGATTTTATTTAAGTCCTTATGCATCGTGTTCAAAGCATTGCATGGTCTGGGCCCTAAGCCACTCCAGGACAAGTTCCAATGGTATGAGCCCACCCAGACCCCCGCTCTTCTTCCACCAACCTTGCTAGAATACCCAGGATAAATAAAGCGACTCAGGGCGGAAGAGCGTTTAGCGTGGAAGCAGCTCGTCTTTGGAACAGCCTCCCATTTGAAATCAGGAAAATTCATGAATTGCTGCTGTTCCGCAAGGAAATTAAGACCTGGCTCTTTCCAAGGGTATAATCTCACAGGTGCAATAGTAACAGACTTGTTGGTATACCTTCCTTTTTCTATCACAGCTGATTACTTTCCTTTGACCTATCTCTCAGCGCAGGATGCCCGCAGGGTTATAGTGCGCTCTGCAAATGATTTAAATTAAATTAAAAATGAAGCCCCACTGTGAGAGGTCTGAGGTCACCATGCTGCTGGTAATAGATGATGGAGTAGAAGAGAGAAGTGAGCCTCTTCCCTATGTCTTGTCATCCAAGATAACATTTGTGTGAGTGTTGGGTGTCAACATCTCCCCTACTTTGACCCCAGAGCAACAGTGGGACTGTCAAGAGCTATTTGGAAAAGTTACCTCCCTGTTCTCTTCACCACTGGGCTTATACACGTGTGTAACCATGATTCACTGGTTACAGTCCCCTGTTAATAACTTGTTAATAACAAAATCTACAAACTGTCAGACAAGGCAAGGGCCAGAATCAAGGCAGAGGTCTCCAAGATGATGGACTTGGGAGTGATTGAGAACTCTAGGAGTCTCTGGTCCAGCTCTGTGGTGCCTAGTTCAAAAGCTGTCCCAATAGACACCACACTAGAACTTCGGTTTATTCTTCAAGGAGCTCAACTGACCCTCACCTGAGCTAATGAGCTCATTGATCAGTTGGAAGGCTGCCAAGTTCTTTAGCTCTTTTGACTCGACTTCTGTGTATTAGCAGATTACCCTTACTAAGGGGGCGAAAGAGAGGTTGGCATTCTCCACACTAGAGGTCCACTTCTAATTCAGATAATGCCCATTTCCCTGAAAAATGACCTTACCATCTTCCAGAGGCTGGTGAACCAGGTTTGGCTGGAATGAAGGCCTTCAGTGGGGCTTACTTGTATTACATAGCTGTCTTAAGTAGCAGCTGGAAGGGCCAACTGTTCAAACCCCAGGAAGTGCTTCAAGCTCAGCAACAGGCAGGCCTAACTATCAAGGCTAGTAACAGCCAGATGGGGAGGGGGCTGTGGTGTCCTCATGACACCTGGCGGGTGGAGGTAAAGTGCAGCCCCGCATTATCAAGATAAAGACCGGTCTAGCCTGAGAACCCACCACTGATAACTATAGGAAGTTTGTCAAAGGGTATGGCGCCATTTTTCCCCCTTGACTGTGCTGACTTTAAAGAAGCATCCAAGGACGGTGATCTGGACAGAGGCTTGCCAGAAAGCCTTTGATTTAATCAAACAGGCCATTTGTACAGCCCCTGTACTTAAATCCCTTGACTTTTCCAAGGACTTTATTATGCAAAATGAGGCCTCAGAGCATGCCTTAGGTGCAGTATTGTCACAGTTAAAGAGGAGGGCCAAGACCAGCCTTCATCAGTAGCAGGTTAATTCCCTGGGAACAGAAGTTGAGTGCTATTGGGGGACAAACCTTTGTTGCAGTTTTGGCACTGAAGACGCGGAGACCATGCCTGTTTGAGACTCACCTCTGGATTCTGAAAGATCACAGGCCCCTCAGATGGTTGATGCAGATGAATGGTGAGAATCTCAAATAGCTGAGGCGGTCTATCTCCCTATAGGGAATGGACTTTACCTTTGAACACCTATCTCAGTCTGACTGCACCAATGCTGAAGGACCATCTGTAGTATTCCCGCCATAGTGATAAAAATTCCCAGGAGGTTGGATAGTTCGCCCTATTTTCAGCTGGGGGAACATGCGTTTGAGCCGTCAGCCTTAGGGGGTCTTTCTCCCATACTTTTTGTCTTTCTCCTCTTATTTTTGTTGCTCTCGATTTTGTTCGCTCTGCACACATTACCACTACTAACCAGTGCCAAAGTGCATGTGCTCACTCCTTAAAACATGGTAATAGTGGCTTAACCCCTATCAGCATATTTCTTTTACTTGTAAATCCCTAGTAAATTGTCCCTATAAATTAAATGCTACTAGCGGACCTGCAGCACTGATTGTGCCACCCACTTTTGTAGCCCTTCAAACATGTCTCAAGCCTGCTCCTCCTATTGCAGCACGTGAGTGTGGTTCTAAACTACCATGTGGACCTGACAAAATGAACCTTTTGCCAGGCCTGACCCTTCTTTTTTAATTCATGGAAGTCACCCCTAGGGGAGTCCCTGGACAGTCTAAAGGAAAGGGTGCAATATATTTAAATGGTTGAACATGTACTTTACATGCCCCGGTGGTGAAAAACCTTTTACTACAGCATGGCATACTTGTCCCATAGATTAACATTGGAGTTGCATTATTACGCTAAATAAGCTGTAACTTCTAATTCGGAGAAGCTAGGCAGATTGAGTTTAGTGTATACAGAATTATAATTAAAGGGCATCTTTAATGCTTAAGTTAGATATTTAAACACAGTACTGAAAATGCCACTTTAAGAAACTTGGTATTTATTTTTTCCACATCATTTGGTGCTTGGAGCCGTCACATGGCTAGTTGTAGCTTGCAGTTGGTTTGGCTGCCTATGACTTACCCAAGGTGTCTCTTATATGGATTAAGAAGGAAGGTTCGGGCCTGGCAAAGGTTTATTTTGCCCGGTTAAAATGGCTGTTTAAAACTTCACACTCATGCTGCAATGGAAGATCTAAGACATGTTAAGGGCTACTCAAGTGGGTGGCACAACCAGTGATTCAGGCTCAATAGTAGCAGTTAATTCACTGTCCTTGGGCACTGGTAGTGTCTCTTTACTACAGACTTACAAGTGAATTATTTTTCCAACTGGGTATAAGCAAATCCTACCATGTTTAAGGAGAGAGCACAAGCACTTTAGCAATGGTTATCAGTGGTAAAGGGTGCAGAGTCCTAAAAACCAACAAAAACGAGTTCAGAAAACAGGAGGGTGAAAGAAAAATGTTTGGCATTGACCCTGCAGAAAGGGCCAAGATTAACAGGATTCCAGAAACCTTCTGCTCCCATTTGCTTGAAGAAGGTGTTGCACCTGAAGAACAAAGCTATAGAATGAGGTAAAGAGGCCATCCAACCAGAGGTGAGCAGAGCACATCTCTTAGCCTCATTAGGCATTGCGGGATTGCTAGCCAACGTGGTAGTCACTGCTTGATGTGGCACAACACTGAGTTTGGAAATCCCAATCACCTTTCACAGAGCCTCTGGCACCTCCAGATGAACGTTTGGTAGGACAATGCTGCCTAGAAACATGCTGAGATACTGACCCATGAAGCTGTTCATAGTAACCTCTAAATGCCTTATTAATGCACTCTTAGGAGTGAAGCACAGTTCTTTGAGGTGTTTTAATATATACAATAGGAGATCCTCACATATCAGACTTAAGTAACCATGCTAGGAGGGGCTTAGCTTTATCATTTTATTGATACAGCCTGATTTTATATGCCCTGAGCATGCTTTTCGTGCTCTTTCATAAGGGATTCTCTTGAGGATGGTCCTGTCAATGCCTATGTTTCCAGCGTTCTTAGCCTGTGTTCCTATTGAGTGGTTTGTTTCCCTGCTAATGGTAAAACAGACTCCACCAACTGCTTTTATGCAGTCCACCTCATAAGAAGTTTGAAAACTCCCATTCTTCTGAGTTTGATATGGCTATTCTTCCATTTTAAGTCCAAAAATTGTAGAGCATTTGATGCATTTTTTGGAGAGAGGTTCGATCTTCCAGCGTATATAGGTGCAACCTCCAGGTGAGGAATGTTACTCAAGGCATGCCGTTAACAATTGTCAGTAGCATTTAGTTATGATCCAAGAGTGTTGTTCATAGATACTCTGAGTTTGTGACCCACGGTAGCTTAGACTGATTACACAACAATCTGTCTAGTCTGACGTGCAGGTCATGGACTGCTGAAAAAAATGAGTAAACTCGGCCTGAAGGATTATGCATTCTCCACGGGTCTGTTAAGTGCCAATGGGATTGACGATTCTTAAACGCGGTTGCCATGTTTAGTGCTGGTACCATCAGCAAGGGGTGAGGGGAGGGCCAGGCCTTGATCAGCCATACATTTATCATATCCCATATTACAGATGGGAATTTCACTGCTTCTACTAAAAGGGGTGATAAATTATTGAAAAATGACTCCTAGTGTTGTTGGATGCATATAAATTTACCAGGGATATGTCTCCACCATACAGTCTTCTTCTCAGTATTACATATCTCCCTTCTGTGTTGATAGTTGTGTTAAGGGCTTGGAAGGAGGGAACCCCCTGCATGATCCACACCAGCTCACCCCTTGAAAAAGCCAAATAATGTGTAAAGATGAGCTGTCCTCTCCACCTTGCTTTCAGCACCCTACCCCCTGATTGTGTCCAGTGAGTTTCTTGCAGAAACACAATGTGACGCCTCTTCTTTTAATGTAGAACTGCACTATATAACAGTTATTCATATTAAGCAGACCTCTGACTTTCAATGTAAGGGCTTTCTAAGACCTTTTTGACCTGGCAGTCTCTTGGGGCCAGATTTATTATTCTTCCATGCAATGCAAAAGACCAGGACATGTTGCTTTGCTGTGTGATGGGTCGAGGGCAGGAATGTGCCATATCTATCAAGATATGGAACATTCCTACTCTCTGCCTGAGCTGGTGCACAATCTGCTGCCTAGCGCCAATGTAGGCACTCTTGCACCAAGGTGAAAGGGTCCCTGCATTGCAGGCAAGATTATTTTTGTGCAGGATGGCACGTCTTTCTACTCAAAAACAATCTTCTGAGGCTTTGTCCTCTTTCTAAGTGTCCTCCAGAATGATAAAGATATTTCTCTTCATTGTGCCTCCCCTGAGAAGGTGTAGCCTTTTGACACATTCCCAGGTTTATCTGTATTAGTACATCCGGGAATGCACCAAAATCCATAGGTGTGTGCATTGGAACACCCACACTCCACACATTGAATGCCTGCCTGGGGCAGAGTATTGAAAAGCAGAGACTTACTCTGCCTTGCTTTACTCCAGATTTACCAAGCAATGCGGGGCCATGTAAGTTGGCCTTCTTTTACTTGGTGGATCTAACTTATGTATTGCATTGCCCTTGCAACACCATGTGCGAAGGAAGGGCAACACAATACTATGTTAAATCTTCCCCTTGGTGTAGTCAGTTCCCTTACTGTCCTTCATCCTCAAAGTGAAGGATGGCTGCCCCATCTATCGGTTCCCCGCTCCTCCCAAAAGAAGATTCCCTGTTTGCGTGGCCATCCGCCACATGAGAGCCATGCATTGGTGGACTGTTAAACGTCCCTAACTCCCTTTCTCCATAGTTAGTGTGTCCCAGTCCAAAACCAAAAATGGTAACAATCAGTACTATTAGAACATAACAAATTATATAGAATGTCGGTAATAATATGGAGTTGCCCACTCTCGTTCTGAGACTCGCAGAGCCAATCTAAGTCTTACATCTCAATTCTCCTACCTTATCAGAAGTTTTAATGCTTATTAGTCCTGCTGTATAACAGTTAACAGTATATCAGTTTCCTCTCAACCTCACCATCTTACCACCTCTGTGTGTGATTCCCCTATTTGTAAGTTATTCTGAATGCAGAGTTCTGATGCAGTTTATTGAAAGTCTGCAGTGTTACATGTAATGCCAGATGTTCCAAGGCTGTTTGGATCTTTCTAATTCCAACTTTGAATATGCCCTAGAATTCTTTAAGCTTTCTACTCACCATGATCACCATCCTATTTCTGCCACAATTGACATTGCGCCCTCCTGATCCTGTTGGATTTGCTATTTTTATGCTGTGAAGTTAACATCTCTGTTCGTGGTGGGTTTATGTCTCTTGTGTTGTTGCCACTCTGTCAACAATCTGCTCTGGCCGGCTTTGCAGGTAACATTGAAACATACTTCTCATTCACTTTCTGCAGACTTCATTTTGTCTCTAGTAAGGATACTTGCTGTTGCTGAACAGCAGCTGTATTATCTAGGCATATCATTATCTTGAAATATTCAAATATCAACCAAACCTTCTCTTAGGATCCACAGATGATTGTACCATGAGTCCTAAAGTTCAAACCTGGGCTACAATCGGCATCTGTGGGTCATCCTGGGGAAGAAGCATAGCCAGGACCCTATGGGCTCTCTAGAGCATAGAAGGGTGACAGGATCTTCCCAAGCATCAGCCACAGCCAGCTTTTGAGGAATAATACCATAAGCTTCCTTTCTTTTTTCTCCGGTAGTCACACAATGTGGATATTGTTCCTACTTACCCTCCCTTCTGCATCCTCAACCCTGTACTGTAAGCATGAGACTCTCTCAACCAAGTCTTTTAGTTGTTTGTCGTCGGACAAAGAAGTTGACTTTAGTTTAAACAAGGTCAAGTGTACGTTAACCACTCATTCATCGATCTTACGGTGATCAATCCTCGAGAGGTACGAGCAAGTCAAGTTTGTGTTCTATATAGTCTTTAGTGGATGAGATCGCCAAGAGCATTAAATCCATTTTGTCTCCTTACATTTTGTTTGTGTGTAATTCTTTCAGATTTTGTTGGTAGCATTGCTGAGTTTCATCCATGTTCCATTTGCATTGATGCAATGCTCAGTTCCTACATTCTCTAGGTTCCCCCATTTCATACAAGATGTGGGGGCCCAGGCAGGTGCAAACAAGCTTGGTTCTGCGATGGGGACTCAACAGGCCAAGTATGCTTGATCATAGCATGCTGTCTACTATCCAGATAGTTATTTGTGACATCTTTCCACAGCCTGTTGATGTTTAATGAACTTCAACCCCATGATTTGGTGAAGCATCAATCTAACAAACTGGCAAAAACCTCAAAAGAAACCCATGCATCTCTAGTATCATGCAAGGAACTTTCCTCCTTCTTCTGCGACTAAATCTCTGCCCTAGGAAATGAACTTAGATCCTCCACTCACTCCCAAACCCCTCCGGATCTCCCTCTTCTCTGCGTGCTGCCCTCCCAGACATCGCCCAAAAACCAATTGCACTGGTCCAAATTCAAGACTTACGATGAACATTCCATTTCAAAAACTCTATCCTGTTTAAACCCAAACAATCACTTAATGATCCTCTCCCGTCTAACTGCTTAACCGCCACCTCTCAGGCTATCATCCCTACTTGCACTGCAAGAACCTACCAACCTACATGAAGGAATAAAAGTAGTAGCCGAGTGGATGAAGCACAGCCGTCTGAAACTGAACTCAGACAAAACAGAAGTCCTCATCCTAGGCACCTCCCCCTCCGCCTGGGATGACTCTTGGTGGCCAGAGGCCCTTGGAAAAGCACCCATCCCGACGGACCACGCACGGAACCTAGGCGTCATCCTAGATTCCTCACTCTCGATGAACAGACAAGTCAACGCCGTTTCTTCATCTTGCTTCAACATTCTTCGCATGCTCAAAAAAACATTTCGTTGGATCCCCACCGAAACTAGAAAAACGGTCACCCACGCACTGGTCACGAGCCGCCTGGACTACGGAAACACCCTATACGCCGGTACCACCGCAAAACTCCAGAAAAAACTCCAACGCATCCAGAACGCTTCAGCCAGGCTCATACTAGACATCCCGTGTAAAGAACACATCTCTGGTCACCTGAAAAACCTCCACTGGCTCCCCATCAATAAGAGGATTACTTTCCGCCTCCTAACCCACGCACACAAAGCACTTTACGAACTTGGACCCAAATGCCTCAACACACGACTGTCCTTCTACACCCCCTCCCGCCAGCTACGATCCTCCAACCAAGCCCTTGCCACTGTACCTCGCATCAACAAAACCACCATGGGAGGTAGATCCTTCTCCTACCTGGCAGCTAAAACCTGGAACTCACTTCCCACTCACCTTCGCCTTACTCAGAACCACCTAGCATTCAGAAAGCAACTTAAAACTTGGATATTCGACAAGTAATTCCCCACCCTTCCTCAAGCGCCTTGAGACCCTCTGGGTATGTAGCGCGCTATATAAATCTCTTGACTTGACTTGACTTGACTTCCAACAGGAATCGATACCCGACTCTCTTAAAGCTGGCCAAGTCATCCCTATCCTGAAAAAACCTAGGCTGGATCCTGCTTCCCCCAACAACTATAGACCTGTATTTAATATCCCATTCCCAGCTAAAGTTCTGGAGAAATGTGTGCAACAGGAGTTGAGCCTTCACATCACCAACTTCCACTTACTAGATGACTTCCAATCAGGGTTCAGGCCAGGACACCGCACCAAAACCACCCTCCTCCACATTGCGAATGATGCCCTCCAAGCCCTTGACCAAGGCACATGTCTCCTAATCCTCCTAGACCTATCCTCGGCTTCCCATACAGTTAACCACGAAAAACTCCTTGAACACCTCAAAACCAGGATTGGAATGGATGACCCCATTCATGAATGGTTTAGGTTCTTCCTATCTGAATCGTTCACAGAGATTCCTAATTAACAGCAACTTCTCCGCTCCTACTCCAATCACGATTGGAGTCCCCCAAGGATCAACCCTGTACCCTACCCGTTTCAAACTTCACCTTGAACCACTCGCTAAAGTACTACGTAGTGTCAACATCGCCGATCACATGCATGCGGACGACACCCAGATCAACATCAAAATCTCTTCTCCTGAGGACATTCTCTCCCTGAATGAGGCCTTGAAGTTGACTGTCCACTGGCTCACTTCTAACCAGATTAAACTCAACGCAAAAAATAGAATTTCTTTTAACCTCCCCACCCAAAACCAACCCAGACATTCAGGAATGGATCAAGTCTATCATAGCATTAAACTGCCCACCAACCATAGTGAACACTGCTAAATCCCTTGGAATAACCCTAGATTGCAGCTTGAATATGTGTGGCCATATCAACTCGATGGCCAAAACAGCCAGATTTCACCTGAGCTACCTAAGAAACCTGAAACCTTTCCTCAACAACCCCGACCTGAAAATGGCAATCTAGGCACTAGTCATCTCTAGACTAGAATATGGATGCTCTACCCTCGCAGGTCGACCCAAGATCTCTTTTGCCGCATTGAAAGCCTGCCTCAAGGCTGCCGCCAGACTCCTAACAGGTTCAAAGAAATTCAACCACATCTCTCCACACCTTAAAGCTCTGAACTTGCATCCTCTTCAGGCCAGAATCCAATAAGCATGGGCTGAAAATTTGTTCCGCTCGCGGAATTTGCGGATTTCCGCGATTTCACGGTCGACGAAATCGCGGTAAAATTCGCTAATCAGCAGGAACGAATTTTCAGCCAAGCACTTACAGGGTCACAGCAGCAGGTTCAAAAGTTGAAGCTAATTTTTTGTAACCTTTTACAAAAGGGTTACAAAGAAATTAACTTCAACTTGGGCACCTGCTGCTGTAAGCCTGTAAGTGCTTCCTGGCGCCTCGTTGCCTACTTGCAACTATTCTCTGACCCTGCTCTGACCCTTGAAGTAGGGTCAGAGAATAGTTACAAGATGGCAATTAGGCGCCTGTCACGAAAATTAAACCTCAACAGGAAGCACTGACAGATATAAAAACAAGCATTTGCAATGCAATAGGTCTCGCATTAGGAAAGTTTGAGCTATTGGTCTTGTAAATGACAATTTTTTTTATTTATGTGTTGGCTTTGAAGATAGCTAAATTAATAGCTTTGTAGCTTTAATGCCAATAGTTATAACTTTCGCAAATGTGACACCTATAGCATTTGTAATTCAACATGTTTTGTATTTACGTGACTTAGATGTATTGATATTACACATTACAATGGCTTTTAATTTTTTTAATAATTAATACTTAAATAAAAGTGATTTTCATTTATAATGGCAATAGCTTAAACTTTCGTAAATAACTTTTGTGAAGATTATGTTCAGTGTATTTTATTGTGACGAAAATCCAAGAACAGAAGTGAAATATTAACATCTTTTTGTGACATTTGTAATAAACCTTGAAACATTGAGAGAACATATTTGAACCAGTTTTTGTTAAATGGTTGCGAAGATTGATGCTAGGGTGGCGCTGAGTGCTGCTGTGGTGGTGCTGAGTGGTGCTGTGGTGATGCTGAGTGGTGCTGTGGTGGTGCTGAGTGATAATGTGGTGGTGCTGAGTGATGCTGGGGTGGTGCTGAGTGGTGCTGTGGTGGTGCCTGGTGGTGCTGTGGTGGTGCTGTGGTGGTGCTGAGTGATGCTGTGGTGGTGCTGAGTGATACTGTGGTGGTGCTGAGTGGTGCTGTGGTGGTGCTGAGTGATAATGTGGTGGTGCTGAGTGATGCTGGGGTAGCGCGGAGTGATGATGTGGTGATGCAAAGTGCAGAAAGGCACAGAAAGCAGTCTAACAAAGGGCAGAAAAACAAGCGAAAAACGAGTATAAAAGAGGGCAGAATGACACAAAAAACGAGGCTAACAGGGGGCAGAAAGGCACAAAAACGAGTCTAACAGAGGGCCGAAGGGCAGAAAAACAAGGGAAAAACGAGTCTAGCAGAGGGCAGAAGGGCACAAAAAACGAGGCTAACAGGGGGCAGAAAGGCACAAAAACGAGTCTAACAGAGGGCAGAAGGGCACAAAAACGAATCTAACAGAGGGCAGAAGGGCACAAAAACAAAGGAATAACAGGGGGCAGAAGGGCACAAAAAACTAGTCTAACAGAGGGCAGAAGGGCAGAAAAACAAGGGAAAAATTAGTCTAACAGAGGGCAGAAGGGCACAAAAAACAAGTCTAACAGGGGGCAGAAGGGCATAAAAACAAGGGAAAAACGAGTATAACAGAGGGCAGAAGGGCATAAAAACAAGGGAAAAACGAGTCTAACAGAGGGCAGAAGGGCACAAAAAACGAGTCTAACAGGGGGCAGAATGAATCACGCCCTGCGTGTTTGTCCACGAAGATGCCACCTTTTTGTGCAATACCTCTACTCAACTGGAGTACTTTCTACTGTCTAATCAGTAAGTGCTCCCTCATTGGCTAAATGTATAGGGGCAGATTTACAATAACTGGCCCATTCCCAGGGATGCGCCAGTTATTGTGCGCCTCAGCTCTGACTACCATGGTGCGCCGCATTTACAATGTGGTGCACCATGTTGCAAAAACGTCACAGATGCGTGACGCATCTGTGCCGTAAAAGCAGCACATTGCTGGAGCTGTGTTGCAAGCGCGACCCAGCTCCAGCAATGCTCTGGGGGGCCCTATCTCCCCAATGCTGCGTCAAGCCTTGCGCCTGCTTCAAGCAGGCGCAGGGTTTTGACGCAGCATTGCCCTAAAAGTGACTGAGTGAAATCTTGTAGATTTCACTCAGCTACTTTTAGGAGGCGGTCCTACGCAGGAACGCCCTCCTCTGCACCGGAACGCCTCCTGATGGCGCAGGGCTTTACAACGTGACGCATCTCTCAGATGCGTCACGTTGTTAATACCCAGCACCATGGCGTATCTTTTTTGCTGCCGCTGCGCCACAAAAGTGACGCAACCGCGGCGCAAAAGAGGCGCACGCAGCTTGTAAATCTGCCCCATAGTGCTTTTACTACACTGTACAGGCACACATGGTCACTGGAGACACATCTTCTGGCCCTTTACGCAGCTGCAGTGTAGTAAAAGCACTATACATTTACCCAATGAGGGAGCACTTACTGGATTAGCCAGTAGAAAGTACTCCAGAGCAAATCGCTAAAAAATCCATGATTTTGCGGGAAAATTTGCGAATTCGCGGACTTTTTTTTGCGATTTCACGGGGAGATCCACGAATTTGCGGAACGTGAATTCACAAATTTCGCCCATGCTTAAAATCCAACTGAGGCTGGCCTGCATCACTCACAAGGCCTTATACCCTAATTTCCTTGCATTTCTTGTCCAGAAACTCGTGGTATCTGGAGGAGCCAGAAACTCTCGGTCTGCCAGAGAACTCGTGCTCCAACCAACATGCTTGCGGGAAAAAAAAACATACAATTGGGCCTTCTCTGGGGCCGCTCCGAGAATATGGAATTCACTCCCGCCCGCCATTAGATGACTTTCATCTCTGCCACGCTTTAAAAAGGAGGCCAAAACCTTCCTAATGAGCAAATTCCTCTTCTGACGCTTGCACTACAATAATCTCAGTGACTTTGTTCTACCTCTTATTACGGCCTCTCCATGGTTGTCCTGAATGGGCACCCCACCCGAGACTTGAGACCGCCTGATCCTTGTAAATGTTCCTATCTGAGTTGGTTTTGTTTCCCCAAAGTGTACCCTCCCTCCTAAGTCTTTTATATACCACCTGTCAAGCCTGTAAAGTGCTCTGATACCCTACGGGTCTGGTTCACGCTATATAAAACTCTATATAAATAAATATATAAAATAAATGAGCGGGCAGTTATAACTTACTTCTCATAGGGCATACATCTCTGGAGCCTTCCAGTGCCCATACCCTCTCAATGTTCAAGTGCACTCTGGGTCTCGGTGCAAATAGTTCTGGGACAGACTTTTCCCTGTACTACTTGTCACATCGGGTCCTCAAGTCCATAAATACATATAATGCTCAACACCACCCTCCTTGTCTCAATTTATGCTCCTGTTTTAATAGAAGAGTATTGGCAGGTCCGGACACTACCTGCTGGGGAGTGTGATCCTGTGGGAGTGAGGTAGACTCGAAGAAGCTAGTTCCCACTTCTTCATGAGGCTGCCACAGGCCCAATGCCTAATTAACACATGAGACCAGGTCAGCCCCAGGTGAAAGGGAATTGAATGTAGAGAGAGAGAGAGAGAGAGCGCGAGAGAGAGAGACGTCTTTATTCAGCTGGTCACTCCCTGTGAGAGGCCTCCCTTCTGAGGTATTCTATCTGTCCTCTGTGCACGCTGAATGAGATGGCATTTTTTGTTGTCGCTAATGAAAGGTAAATTAAAATATTAGTGGATGCAAGGAAAGTTTATTGTACAATCCTAGAGTTTGCTGGCTTCTACTGAGTAATATCCTGGCCTTACCTTGTTATTTCCTCTTTCTAACTTTAGCGATTAATGCCCTCAATTTGGGATTTTCAGTTTTCTAAGCAGCTAGGGAATTTCTAAAAAGGAAACAAATATAATCATCTCCTGTGGGCCTTAACTACTTGTGTCCTAGCCTATTTGCAACACTCCAACTAAAATTACATTGGTTCTCGAGTAGAAAGACTTCACTAGAATCCACTCACAGGAATTACACTCATTCCTCAGATTCTAGTTATCAAAATATTTCCCAAACAATGAATTCACACAACTTTTACTTGCTTCCTTTGAAAGCTCAAAATTATGTAGTAATTTATCTTTTGTCTTTTCTTTTCAATACAATCTGGCTCTTGAATGCAAATATCTTTTTAACAAGATGTCAGCAGGTTGATAAGTAGAAAGCTGCAGCACCTCTTCCACTATAGCAGAGGAGCATCGACCCCCCCATCCAGGAACCTTCAAAAGTTGAAAAATAAAACAATAGTAACATAGATCTATTATTGTTTTCTTTTTAAGCTCCTAAGTGCTGCCTCCTGGAGGCAGTCACAAGGGGGAGTGATAGGCACTCAGGCCGGCCAAAACCACCAGCGCACTGTGCTGCCAGGTTGGAGACAGCAGCCAGAGGCTCCCAGTCTCCCTGGGGCGCACATCGAGGGCGCTCAGGCCAATCCTGAAGCTGCTCTCATGCATGAGGGCAGCTTCAAGGTTGGCCACAGGGGAGGACGGGAGCCTCTGCCTACAGTGGAGCTACGAGAGAAGCAGAAGACAGGCGATGCGGTGGGCTGCAGGAGGCAGTTATGTTCTTTTTTTCTTATTTTTCTTTTTTCATTCTCATCCCCCGGCCTGCACTCCTGCTCCCAGCCCGCCCCACCACTCTGCCCTGATGATGGCCACTACTGGTATGAAATCCTGTTTACTAAGCAGCACATGTGCACATTACTGTTCTATTGAGCGCAGCTGTCTGCTGGTAAGTTGTTTCTTCTCTTGTTCTCATTACAGGTACAGAAGTCAAATATTTCTGGGGGTATCTCCAGGCGTCATGAAGAGGAAGGTTGGAACTCGTGGATTCAGAAGATTTCCAAAACAAAGATTGTAAGCGGAAGGATGCTCCTTCCAAGAACAGGCAAGTAAATAACAAGAATTAGTCACCCAGCAGGCGTGACATATAAAGACAGCCACGCCAAAAAGGACTGCCATTCTGATGAGAGTTGCAGATCTCAGAACACAACTCCGAGGTTTAGCCCAAATGTCCTGGATGTGGCCTAACGTATCATTTCAAGATCTTGCTCCTGGTGGCCACGCTCCCCAGGGCTTGCCAGCCCCTCCAAGTCCGTGTGTACCCATCGGGCACTCTTAGCAAGCATGCAATTACAGAGCATAGGCACAACATCAGGACCAAAGACACCACAAGTACCATCCATTCATTACTGCTGAGGCACAGGGCCCTGTGTGCACCACAAACGTTTTTTTTCTGCCAATACTGTTTAGACTTCTATATAGCTTATAAAGGAGGAGCAGATTCAGGTAATTCTCTCCCCTCCACACTTCTCCTAACAAAGATGTACCTTCATTTCACGCTCCACTGACTTTCCCTGCTATCCCCCAGTGGCGGGCTTGTCTTCTGCCAGTCTTTGAGGCCCTCTTTTGATCCTAAGCCTTAAAAGGCAGCTCCTGTTGGGACACCCATAAGCAATTGGCAGGCCACCACAGTGTCTTAGCTGCCACTTCATTTCTGCTGCAGACCCACCTTCAAGTCTTGGGAAGTCTCTTCCCTATAGAGCACAGTGATATTTCAAGGTGTCCACCTATGTTCAGAGGGAGAGTGCAGCAACCCCATAATATCAAGGCATCCAAACACTCTGGACTTCCCAGGTCTTCACAACTTTCAGCATCCAAGTTATATGCCACAGGAGGCCAAGGTTATTCGTCTTTGTGCAGCCCAGGTGGACGTGGGCCTCTTGCGTCAGGTTTCTTATCTACAGCTAACCGGTGTGCTCTGGGCTATTGAGTTAGTGGATTCGCTATTTAGGCTATCTGGTGCTTCGGCACCATTGTTTAGATAGCAGAAACCATCATTTCTGCTGATTGCAGAACTGCAAGATTTCTTCCATCAGGGTATAGGGTGTTATTAAATTCCCTTCTCTCAACAAAGAGTGTGAGGGGCAGCAGGATTGTGGAGATGCTGGGCTGGTGCTCTGTAGAAACACAGCCCTAGCCATTGTGAGTGAGGACGCGCCCCTCAACCGAATTACATCATAACTGTAGGAAGCGGTATTGAGTGACTGTTGGATAATTGGTATCTCCACTTTGGAAAGAATATCAAAGTATACACATTTATTTGTTTAGCACAGTGTCATTGGTGATGGTGAATCAGATGGTTTGGTCTGTATTGATGTATTTTGAATGCTTTAACTCTTGTTAATGGATGAATTGATGATGGAGGAGGGCTCCTTCTAATAGCAGCCATGATGAATTACAGACTTGGTCCAAATAGACAATTGATGAGGTACTTTGTGGCATTCAGGAGAAGATGGCAATAGAGGAGTTGAGAGGTGGTGGTTTCTGAAGGATGAAGGAGAAATGTGATCTGTGGATGAGTCCAATAAATACATCGGTGTGGTAGGGCTAACATAAAGTTTTGAGAGATGAAAGCAGTTTCCAGTATACAGTGGTAATTATATTAGATATTTCTGCTGAGTGGCCAGTTGCTGAATATGTATTAAGTTATTCCATGGTGTATATATGTGTTGGCTGCCGGTGGTGCTGAATATGCTTTTAAGGGAGTTGCTGATCTTGTTGAATTGTCATATGGCCGTGTGAGAATTGTCGTGTGTGCATTATGGCAGATGGCTGTGATGTGAGATGCAGAGGTTCAGGTCCTTACAGACCCAAAGATGAATCACCTGTGTACTTGTCCACCCTTAGCTGAAGGAACCCAGGTTAAGGTGCCTTGTGAAAGCTAGAAGAAAAATGAGATGAAGAAGATTCAGCGATATGACAAGCATGGTCCCATGATCTGTGGCTAGCGGTAGATTGAATGTGGTTAAGGGATGTAATTCCTTCATGTGGACATATTCCTTCGGGTCCTATAGGCACTGTTGCATATTGTTGGCTGTGAGGGCTTCATGTGGAAAATGTGGGTCCTTGGTGGTGATATAGACTTTTCATGGATTTAAAATTAAGGGAATTGGAAGGAATTAGGAGATGGCGAACAAAGCTCTAAAGGAGGGGGAAGGGCTAATACTGCCAGATACAGTCTTGAAGCAAGAGGACAAGTGGAGGTCACATGACTAGTAGCTGGATAGAAATAGCAGGTGGTTTTGGATTGTACTTCCTTAAGTTGAGCACTTGCTTCATATTCACTCTTGATTGATCAACATCGTTGTAGATTGTTGTTGACAAGGATCATGGGAAATGCTAACTTACCTGCATGGTGGTGGTCCTACCTTAGGACTGCTGTCATGGACTTTAAAGCTTTGAAAGACATTTTAGTGAGTGATCCCAGTTCTAGCCAGAAGATCAGTGCTGTTGACAGGGGATGGGGAGCCATTTAAATCCAATGAAGGTTATATTGCTCCTCAGAGCTATAACATTATATATTATTTAGGAGGGTTAATGAGTTGGATGTTTAGCAGAATATTTTTTAAAACAAGCAGAGATGACAATCTCTTTGCATGGGACATTGGTGGTGACCACTTATGCATCACTGCAAGGGGCTTTTAAGGACTGCAGATTTCTTCTCTGGTGTCTGTTCACAGTTCCGATAAAACATAACAAGGATGCCATTTTCTCCCACCTGTAAACAAAAGGGTTCCTGCCAGCTATTTTAAGGACTATAAGATAGGTGCAAATCAAAGGGGCCCTCTTTCAAAGGGTAAGTCGTATCGTGCGCTGACCAAAAATCTCGAGTCTCTCGCTCATACCAATGCACTAGGCCAGCTGTTATTAAACTGTGGTCCTAGGACCGCTGGGGATTCGCAATGTCTACGCTGGGGGTCCATGAATGTTAAGGAAATTAAATATGTATTAACAGATTATTAAAGTGTATTTAAATAAAGAAGCAAAATGTAAAACGTTCTGTCGGTGTGAAGGAATTCGAAATTGGATGCTCAAAATTAATTTGGTATCCTCATATTGATTTTTGGGAGCAGTTTAAGGACATCAGACAGAATGTAATATGGATTATGGGTGTCTTCAATTGACTTTTAAAAAAAGCTCCAACCTACTCATTTACATTTCAATTTTGTTTTTTAGATTTGTTTGTGGATTAAATAATTCATTTAATAATTTATTTGTGCGATAAATGTTTGTTTCTGTATTTCTGTGCCCGGGTATTAATAATAATTTGGTGGAAGTCACCAGATTCCACTAATGATTATGAAGTGGTTCACGAAAATCAAAAAGTTAAGAACCACTGCACTGGGCATTTACAAGGTACATTATTACAACACGCAGACTAGAGACTAAGATAGCCTCCTACACTTCTGTGTGTATCTGTGAGGCCCTCTCACCTGTCTCTAGGAGTGTACAATCAGCACTACTGGATACCCTGTGCCAGTCCTTTGGCTTCATCAGGTAATACCTTGCACTGTGGATGTGTCAAATTATGTTTTTTCATAGAGTAGGCCACGTGGTACCCTCTGCGTAAACTCATGCATGTAGTAATGTTAATCGGTTTATCACTGGATTGCGTTTACTACTTCATAATCAGATCTTCTTGACTATTTTAAACTCATTGTTCAACATTATCTTTGGGCCTATAATCCCAAACGGAAGTACCAGCCCTATTAAGATTACCACACGGAGTAATTACACTTGGAAACGCGAGTTGCTAAAACCAGTTTAAAGCTCTGGCCAAAACACCAGTAAAAACATGCATGTATTTGTGTATTCCTAATATGTGGTAATATGGAATCTTTCCAGTCACATTCCTGAAATTATCAATGACCCGATATCGATTATAGAGATCTCACTGAAATAACATAAGATACCATTCCACCGAAAATCTCTAACATAAATTTGTCATAGAGCCCTGTGCCTTTCCACCACGAATGAACAGTGGCATTAGTTGTAGCTAAACACATCACAGCAGACAGCAACAGATGGAAAAAAAAAGATTTGTAGATAATCCTAGTGAAAGACCGTCGGATGCTTATAGCAATCCACATGCTAAACTCCCGTTGATTTGCTTAACACATTTAACGTAGTAAATCACGATTATACATTTACAGTCCTTTAAATGTTTAACGTGTCAGTCAATTTAATTAAATTACGGGTCATTCTCTGCTGTCATGCCAATGCTGAAAGGTGCTTAATGTAAAGCAGGATTTGACACACTTTTCCAGCCACAATAATAACGCCAACCGTGTTGTTGTGAGGAGTCGTAGATGCTACCTGGCTGTGCAAATTAATAGACATTAGGGCATGTTCTCAAGGAGTTATTGGCACTTTATCGTAGCCAAAGTTGCAAAAAAGTTATCACCCCATTCACAAGCTGGTGCTAACATCCAAAAGCACCAGTTTACCTGCGATAGCATCCGCAAAAAACATCCCCACAGATGACCCCCGCAACAATCGCTAATGAGATGCAGAGTAGGCGTTCCTGTGCCAAACGCAACATTCTCAATGACCAGCCAGATCGGCGATACGAGCACAAAACATGCGATTAGGGCACGTTAGCAGAAGGAAATTAGCACCTGTTTTAACCTGGCGTAAAGTCGGACCACAGCCTGCACCACAAAAGCCAAGGTCAGAGCCACACCTGAAGGGCAACAGATGCCGTGGAGCCACTGATCATGCAGATGGGAGACTCAACGGGTCCACAACACATACCGCCACCACCCGAGGATCCCCCTCCCCGGGCAACCCCCCCGGCCAAAGACATGCCACATCAACTACACGGAATCATGTACCAAATAATCTACCTGATGTCGCACAATCACATTTGGAGACATGCATGTGTCGTCACAAAAATAAGCATCACACATTCACCTTCGAATTATCAAATGAAAATGTATTCAAATAAACACAGAACAGAAATGAAGATACATGGCGGATCCCCTTGGGACAATCCGTAGGTCACAGCCTGCAAGACAAAAATCATGATGAGAAGGTGTGTCTTGTGCACTTCAAAGGAGAGAGTGAGAGCGAAGGAGAGAGAAAGATACAGAGAGAGAGAATGAGAGGGAGCAAGAGAAAGATGGACAGAGAGGGGGAGAGAGACAGACAGAGAGGAGGGGAGAGAGAAAGACGTACAGAGAGGGGGAGAGAGAGGTAGACGGACAGAGAGGGGGAGAAAGAGAGATAGACCCACAGAGAGGGGGAGAGAGACACAGATAACAGAAGAGATGGACAGGGAGAGAGAGTGCCGACACTGTGCACCCAGGCCACGCTGCTCACCTGCTGACACCGGTGTGTCTCCCACCACGTGCCGGTATATAGTGCAGATCACCAGGTCCCATTTCAGAAACAGAACCATCATCGGAAAAAGCGTCCAGACACATGAATGGCAAAGATACATACAATTGCACATGACATCCTCGCCTGTCTGCCCCTGCGCACCCAAACAGATGCATCCCAGCCCCTTCCGCCGCCCAGCGGTGCATACCCACTCTGCGCACAAAGGCCTTACTGCTCACCTTCCACTACCGGCCTGTAGCAATAAGGACCCACCACGTGCCGCAGGAAGCCACAATCCTGGGGCCCGCGGACATGGCACCCTCCACATCATGCAGCCCACTCAGCAGGCCACCAGGTCTCACTTTTGATCCTGGGTCTTGATTTTGCCATGGCAGAGGACATACCAGTGCACCTGGCATCATCACAGGCTGCACGCCCTCTCAACCTTTGAGGTGCCACTAACTCTGTGATCCAGGAGGTGACGCCACATGGCTGTAGGCCCCTGCTGTCCGCTGGCTCTGGCCTACAATGCGGTCCAGCAGGACGCACAAAACCTGAGCAGTCCGGACCGCCGGGACGGGGCATCATCACACGCTGCACACCTGCTCAGCACTTAAGGAGCCCTTACCTCAGTGCACTGAAAGTCACCTTCTCGTGGTGGTGTGCCTGTGCCGGCCACAGTGTATCTGGTGCCAACAAGTCTGTGCCCTGCAAGTCATGGAGTCTGTATGATTGGGTATCGTGGTGTGGACGCCATCATGTCACCTCCGGGCTGGCGTAATGAGATGTTGCAGGACCCTGTGCCTACATGAACACCATACGGCTACACCCTGAGAGAAGTTGAAAATGGCATTGAGCAGGTGCGCCCAGCCCTTTTTATTGGCAGGGTCACATGTCCTGTGATGCATGTGCAGGGTGGGTGTGTTGTGGGTTTATACCAGCCATGATGGAGTGGCTTTGACATGCTGAAATAGACCTGTGACCAGCAGGTCACTACAGGGCAGACCTGGGACATGCAGCATTGCCGTCCCCCCCTGTGAGCATAAGCGGAGTGGGCTGGACTGGCGTATGCCAGTCCAGTATCAAGGTTTGAACAATGACCCCAGGACTAGGGGCGTGGTTCCCTACGGGGCTGGACAAGCAAGTGACTAATGCGTGTGTCCCTGTTGTTGCGTCAGCGCAACCTGGACAACATTAGGCTATGTGTCACCCTGTGACCCATATCCACTGACATGAGCAACATGGACGTAAGAGGGATACACTGACCCTACATTCATCCATAATTCCAAACTTGAAAGACCATAGACATGACACATCTGTGTGATTAGGAATTTTAATGCACATTCAGTGGAGTGTTGCCTCTGGAGCAGTACAGAGCCGTGCAAACCCCACATGATGATGTTGGCCCATGGAGGGCCAGCCAGAGTACTTCAGGGAATGACAAGTCCAAAGGAAGAGGAAGTGTTCAGTCTGCAATCTGATTTCTGTGTCGTTGATGATCAAACAGTATATGGCGGTCCATGTCGAGGTTCAAGGTGAGTGTTGCAGGGTGCATCGGGGACAGTTGAAGGTGATGAGGCAGAGGACAGAACCAAGACAAAGCAGGCCATATGCCAGAGATGAATGCTACTGCATCCTTCTTTTCACAAAGGCTGTTTCCTCCGCATCTTTGTCTTCTGCTGTTTCATGTGCCTCATTTGTGAGTGCTGGTGGACTTTCTCCGGCACTATGTGGTAGTGACACCTCAGGGGCCGGAGGTTGAATGTCTGCTGCACTGTGTGGCACTGACACTTCAAGGGCGGAGATGTGCATGTAGTGGTAGCAGCAGCATGCATCAGTGCCAGGCCTTGTGACAGCAATGCCATGAGAATGGTTTTGAGGTAATTGAGGAAGCCAGCTACCACTCGTTGGAGGGCAGCCGTGGCGGCCGCTCTTTTCGCATTCCTCCGCTCCATGGTCTCCATTAACCTCCACATGTTTCCCAACTCATGTGTGACATCGCTAGTGCCACTCTGACTGGACAGTTGTTCTATTCTCTTAGTCAGAGCTCCAGCGATGTCATCCATGGTCCATTGGAGGGCATGGAGTGGACTGTGGGTGTCCGTTAGGGACCGGTAGTTGTCCCTAATGGGACTTAGAAACCCAAATATGGCATCTAGTTTGTCTGCCATGCGGTCAAAACCCACCCGCACCTGTTTAGCCAGCTGCTCCTGGCAACCCAACACACAATGTTGGAAAGGCCGTGTGTTCTCTGTGGGGGCCCTAGGAGGCAGCCGTGCTTGTGGGTCCTGCCTGCTGTGTGGTCTGTGCAGGGGGTTGGGTCTTCTCATTGCATCTGGGCTGCCCTGCTCCTGGAGGTTGGCTGCGGAGGCTGTCAATGATCTTTTTGAGGGCGTCAGAGTCAAAGCTGTGGGGGTCCTCTTCATCATCAGAGAAGAGAGGGTCGGGCTGCTTTGCAGGAGGTGTTGATTCTCTCTCTGCAATGTGAAGGGGTGATGCAGTTTAACAATGTGTTCACATGTATGTTGTTGCATTATACATGCTTACATACCGACTGCATGACTGTGCACATTGTGGTTGTTTGGGAGGAGCTGCCTATTTAATAGGGGACAGTGGACATTTTGACAACAGACGTATGTGTGTTTGTACTTGTACCTTGTCAACTCACATTTCCCTGCAATGCCAAATGTGATTGGCCATTGTCAAAACCCATGCAGCACCAGTTGTGTCCTGTGTTCTGTTGTAGGTGTATTGCGGTGTGTACTACATAGTTGTCAGTACTGATGTGCTCTGAATGTTAAGTGTGTGGGGGAGTAACCCCTGCAGCTCTAATTTTGCTGCCCCTTCTCTATTTCATGCAATGTGCCTTTGACTTCTGTGCTTTTACAGTGCTGAGATGTTGCATACTTGGGTACATTTTGTTAATAAGGATTCTCCCTCTTTTCTAAGAGTACTTCGTACCTATATTTATGTATCTTATCTTTTTCAAATTATGTATATGCACAGGTAACACACCTATCTATAAAACATACAACGTGGTTTATATTGGATGGGACAAGGATGTACAAAACGAGATTGAAATTTGAAGGCAGTGCTGATAAAGTTTTCAAAGTTATGAGTAGCAACGGTGTTGCACCTCCCATGCAAAAAACATTTTTTAACTTTTTTATTTAAAATCATTTTTTAGACTTGGCACCTTTGGGTGGTAGTCACCAAAACCTTCTGCCTACATACCTCTTATTTGCTGAATTCAGTTTATTTGATTAACAAGTGATTGTACCCTCTCCTTAAACCATGGAAAAATTGGCCTACACATAACGGACAAATGTTGTTTACTTGTAAATCCCTAGTAAAGGGTACCACATGTAATGGTACCCAGGGCCAGTAAATTAAATGCTACTAGTGGACCTGCAACATTCATTGTGCCACCCACATAAGTAGAACTTTGAAACATGTTTCAGGCCTGCCACTGCAGCCTGTAGGGCAGTTTTAAATGGCCATTTCAAACTTACCAAATATGCTTTTGGCCAGGACTAAGGTTGCCTTTTTAGGTCGAGCCTTGACAGTGCATGCACTGTCTCTCGATCTGTTGTACATAATACTGGGTTGACACAACGCCCATTGACTTTTTATTCATTACTATGATTGTCCTTTCAAAAGGCTTGGTTGCAATTGATCACTATGGGCCAGATGTAGGTAGACATTTACCGACCGGTAACGGCTGATTCGGCCGTTACCGACCGGTAAATGGCTATTCTGGATGTAGGTGGCCTATTTTACCGATTCGGTAAATTTACAGAATCGGTAAATTTACCGAATCGGTAAAATACCGATGCAGTATTTTTACCGATTCGGTAACTTCCTGATGTAGGTGGGACTCTTCTGAGTCCCAATGGGCCTACAGATTCGGTATTTTACCACCCAATCTAATTGGGTGGTAAAATACCGAATCCAGGTGTGCATGCACATGTGTGCATGCACACCCATGCCATGTGACAGACAGACATGCCCTTAGGGCATGTCTGTGTGCCACATGGCACACATGCCAGTATTTGGGGTGCTAGAGGGTGTCAAAGTGACACCCCCTGCACCCTTGTTGGAATCGGTATTTACCGAATCGGTAAATACCGATTCGGTAATGCCCATTGATTCCTATGGGCTTCAATGCCCATAGGAATCAATGGGCATTACCGAATCGGTATTTACCGATTCGGTAAATACTGATTGTTACAGAATCGGTAATTCAATTACCGAATTCACCTACATCTCCCCCCTTCTATTTTACCGATTCATAAATACCGAATCAGTAAAATTCGGTATTTATGAATCGGTAGAATATACTTACCTACATCTGGCCCCCAATCTTCTTCATCCCTCCTTATCCTTCTTTGTTTCCTCTGAGCAGAAGCACCTTTTTTCGGCTATCCTTCTGTTTTTTCTGGATCCTTCGTTTTTAGGGACTTTTTTAAAATTGTTCTTTTGTAGTGATAGCAGTAAATGTTTTGAAGGGAACGCGCGCCCTGGGCATAAATTCAAGAGGGGGCCAAGAGGCCCAACAGCTCCATTACAGAGTGCAGAATGCAGCATCCTGATCACAAATTCATGTGCTCCAGGATTGCTTGATAAACCTGTATGGATTTCCATTCAGGTGGAATCCTGGAGCACGTAAAGAGCTTGTGAATTGTTTGTGAAAGGAAGGCTGCATTCCTCACTCTGTACTGTGAGCTCTTGGGTCTCTCAAAAACGTTTCCCAGACACAGAGGCCTGTTTGAGTGCCAATGTAAACACAAAAAAACAGCTGCAATGCAATTGTTCTTGCAATTACGCAAGTTTGAGCTTTTGGCATTGTAAATGACAATGCCTTTTATTTATGTTTTCGTTTTTAAAGCATAAATAAAAGGCATCGTCATTTACAATGCCAATAGCTTACACTCTCGCAAATGCGACACCTATTGCATTCCAAATGCTTGTTTAAATCTTATAGGTCAACCCCTGAGTATGCCCTTACAGCTCCTAGGGAAAATTCCTGATATTTAAAAAGTGGGACATGTTGGTTCACGTTTTACATTTCCTAACAGTGAAAAACTCCATAGTTGTTTATCACTGTTACCAGACTATTTCTCCCATTGACTATCACTGGGGCACCTTATCACATTTAATGAAGGAGAACTTCAGATTGGGAGTTGTTAGGAAAAACCCTTATGGACTCTTTGGCATTTTAATTTAACACCGGTTTTAATTGTAAAGTTCGATTTTCAAGTCACAATTCTAGAAATGCCACTTTTAGAAAGTTGCTTTTTCTTTGGCCAAAACTATAATGCCCTTCTGCCAGTAAACAAGGTCACATGACTATGGCTGTCTCATCTGTGATGGGTTGTGCATTTCTCCCAGACATGGGGATAATAGGGGCTTAGGTTTGTCAGGGTGGGCAATCATAGCAGGATGGCTGGGTGAAGAGTTGTACCCAGTACTGAATTCAAAGATCTTGCCTGCCTGGACTACACACACAAAGGACCCTCACACTAGCCTTTTGTAAGCTCAGATATTTGGGAACCAAACCCAGGAAGGGCAAGGGAATGGGTCTGGAAATGCCCTTCACCCACGAAGGCTGGCACTGGGGATAAAAGTAGGCACTCTCAGGCCACAAATCAGATCTTTTCTGGTCCTGTGGAAAACTGTGAAGGACTGCCATGCTGCCCTGCTGTGTGAAGTAATGCTCTGCTGCTTGAAGAGGGGGAGGCTGGACCTTCTCCCTGAATCCAGGACCGCCACAGTGACTCCTAGGACTAGCTGGCTGTCCTCCTGTGTGAGCTACATGGACACAACAAGCTCCAGAGACCCTGCAAATGACCTTCCTACTCTGGTGGGTCTCTGTTTGAGTGAGTCTTAGCCCTAAATGGTGCCCCCAAGTCCTGGATGCTTGATGTGTTGCCATAGTGGCCTCCTCCTACTAAAAATGATGACTTGGCAAATATTTCATGTAACTCTGCTCTGAAAACTGACAGAGACAAGGATCTATCTGCAAATTGATCTGACAAAAGTGCATCACTGGTGGGATTGACTTCACAAAATACTCCCTTTATTTTCTTCTCCACAGCAGCAAATCCTCTTCAGCAGGACCGGCACAGCAGTATCCAGCAATGTGGTGGCATCTTCCTCCTACAGCTACACCACAGAATTCCTCTGGACAGACCACCACTTCATCCGCTCTCCTTTCGAAAATCCCACCGTGCACAAGCACTCGCACTACCTCCCCCGCAGACACTGCTATGAAGTCACCGAAGACCACCTCACCTCTGCCCTCGTTTGCATTCCACCATGATGACGCCAGCACTCAACCTCCACTGCTGGATCACAAATTGTGCTGACACACTCCCCCCCTCAAGAAAGACACAGGACGCCATATCAAGAAAGCAAGCTGGTTCACCCCTGCACTCCAAAAATACTAATGCTCCTGCTGATGACTGGAAAAGACATGGAGGGACAAAAAAACCTCAGAAATATGCACCGCATACAAAACAGCCACCACAGCATACCACTAACTAATCAAATCCACAAAGAAGAAATCCGTCCAAGACAGAATCCTTACCAACGCTCATAACACCAAAGAACTCTTCTCCATCATCAAGGAATTTGCAAAATCTGGCAGTGAAACAACAGGCGTCCAATCCGCCCAAGACCTATGCAACAGACTCTGTACCTTTTTGCACCTCAAGATGAGGATGATCTACAACAACTTCAATAACCAAAACATCTGCACCACTCTAACTCCACCCCCTAGTGACACCAGCCACCAGACCCTGCTTATTTGGACCCCACTCACAACAGAAGACACCTTAAAGACCATGAAGAGCATCAACTCTGGAACACCCTCAGACCCCTGCCCACCCCACATCTTCCACAGAGCTGCAACGGCCATCGCACATGAGCTACGCCTGACAATCAACTGCTCTATCAAAACCGCCACATTCCCCAATGACTGGAAAAACATCAAAGTCAACCCCCTGCCAAGGTCATTGAAAAAGCCGCCAACACCCGGCGAGCGAACTTCATCAAAGCCAACAATATCCCGGACATCTCCTAATCTAGATTCTCAGCAATACCAGCACCGAGACCGCCCTACTCGCTGCCACCGATGACATCCACTCCCTCCTCCACCAGTGCCAAATGGTAGCCATCATCCTCCTAGATCTCTTGGTGGCCTTCGACACCGACTCCCACCGCACACTCGCCACTAGACTCGACGACGACGGCATCCACAGAAAGACACTCAACTGGATTCGCCCATATGTTACCAGCAAAACTCAGTGAGTTAGACTCCCACCCTACCTCTGAACCAACAGAGACCAACTGTGGAGCACCCCAGGATCCTCCCTCAGCCGCACCCTTTTTAACAACTACATGGCCCCCCTCGCAACCATCGTTAGAAAGCACAGGCTCAACATTGTTTCCTACATTGACAGCACCCAGCTTATCCTCTGCCTCACCAACAAATCGAACTTCACTAGACTCAAGTTCCAAGAAGGGATGAAAGCTGTCACCCCCTGGATGTAGAAGAGCTGCCAGAGACTCAACTTCAAGAAAACAGATGTCCTCATCCTTGCCACCACATGGGATGACCCCTGATGACCCCCAGCCTTCGGAAACCCCTCCACCCTGGCGGGCCATGCACGAAACCAACGCTTCATTCTAGACTCATCGCTCACAATGAACTGCCAGATCAACGCCTTACCCTTTGCCTGCTTCAACACCCTCTGCATACTCTGAAATATGTTCAGATGCATCCCATCTGAATCCAGAAAAAGTGTCACACAAGCTCTCAGCAGTAGCAGACTGGACTACGGCAATGCTCTCTGTGCAGGAATCAATAAGAAACTACTTTGCAAATTCCAGACCGTCCAAAACACTGCAGCCAGACTGATCCTTGTAATCCCCCATCGCAACCACATCACCCAAAACCTCCGCGATATCCACTGGCTCCATATCTAAAGAAAGTAACCAAATAACCTTCAAACTCCTAACTCACACATACAAGACCCTCCACAACACTGGACCAACATACCTGAACAACCGCCTCTCCTTCCATGCACCCAAAAGACACATCCGATCAGTTGACCTCTCTCTGGCCACCATTCCATGCATCCACAAGACCAGAACGGGAGGAAGGTTCTTCTCCCACCTCGCAGACAAGGCCTGGAACGACCTGCCTCTCCACCTCCAGAAAGCTCCCAGACTGCTCCAGTTCAAGAAGGACCTCAAGACCAGGCTCTTCATATGATGCCAGCACACAAAAGAGCTTCCCCCCTTCCCCCAGCACCTTGCGACCCTTGCGGGTGAGTAGTTGTGCTTTACCAACCATGATTGATTGATTGATTGATTGATTGATCTTCAGCTACAGCCTGCAGCCTTGCCCCACTAGAAGGAATGTGGGCTTCAGAAAAACTTCTAAGTTCAAAGATAGAAATTTTCACTGAGCTCGACAACAACCAGCACAAATTCGACGGCAAAGACCTCCGCAGCATGAAAATCCAGTTTTTCCCACTCAGAGATTTTCTTGCCATCATTGATGGCTTCAACGAGACTTCATTCAGTGGCCCCCTGTCATTAATGACCTTCTCTTATCTACAGGCATCTGGCTGTACCATCTGAGGACTCTACCTTATCCACGAAATCTTCATATTGTCTTCTAATTTTGAAGGTAACTTTTGACCTGGGAAATCCTGGTACCTGTATCCAATGCACTCTCCATGGAGGTTGGCCTTAACTTGTGACTTTGGCCCGGTCTCACACAAGCAGATCCCCACTGTTGGAGCTGTGTTCTATTGGTGCTTGTTTTTCATAAAAAAATGTAAAAATGCATAACTCCTGTTCCATTGATTGGATTTCACCCGCTTTGGTGTCATTTTATTTATTAGAATTTACTGTTTTTCTAATTTGGTGTGGGTTTTCTTTGTGTGTTGGTTAACTTTATATACTGTTTGTGTGCTGCATAAATACTTTTCCATTTGCCTCTACAATAAGCCTGATTACTTTTTTTGCCAAGAAACCAGAGGGTTAAGCACAGATTCATTAAGTGACTTTTTTGATTCACCATGAGGAGTATTGTAGTTGTTGCTTGAGAGGGGTTTCCACACTCCTCGGTCAATAAACCAATGCCTTACATTATTCAAGCACAAATGTATTTATTCTGCAAGCAAACACAACTATCAACATATTCTCACTCAAGGTAATCTATTCTTGTTACACCTTGCATCCACATCTGTTTGCATAAGACGATATTAAAGAAATTGTGAATCATTTTCTTTCTCTGACACAATTGAACAACATTTTGTTCACTTTAGTATTGGCCATGCTGATGTTCCATAACACCTTTGCTCTTAGACCTCTGTCAGTTTCGGGCCCACTGAGTCTTTGATTTCAATTTTTTCCCAACTTCATATAAAACAACCACTTGCCCTACTCAGAAATGTCGGAATATGTCTGACTTTTCATCTCAAAGCATTTGTGGCCAGGGCAGTCACTCCCTAGAGGCTCGACTACCATGATGTGTCTGTCACGAATAAGTCCCAAAACAAAAAAGGTAAAATAACAAGATTTATTTTGCAAAACTCTTTATTCCGCCATCACTTTTGCTTCCTATCAGCAATGTGTTCATGAAAAATGGAACAATTCAATCGAGGTGGAGCTGGCTGCATGAAGCCCAAAATGATTCAGGAAATAATCGTATCAAGAGACTTAAATAATAATCACAGACTGAAACTGATTATTGAAACCTTATCAATGTTCACAGTCAATGATAATAGGAAGGTTTTGAGTACTGGTTCTTTTGATGCTGCTTGCATTTGTTGTGATTTATGTACACGATCATTTGATAGTGCTCTTCGTAACAAAGAAGTTCAGTAGAATTGTAGATTTTTAAAAAGTTGTCGGGGTTTTGGGGCTAGTTAGAACATTAAATAATAAGAGCAGTTTAATTAGGTGCATAGCAATAAGTACAATTGAACATTTTAAAACGATCTAGAAATGCTAAGGAATTTGAAATTGGAGGCTAAAAATGAAGTTGGTGTCCTCAAATTGATTTGTGGAAACTGTGCAAGTGCATCAAACAGAAGATAGTATAACGATAAGTGATCACAATTACATTTAGGCATGGTCCAGCCCTCCCATTAACACTTATAATTATGATTTTTTATATTTGTTTGAGAAACAAATACAATATTTTATCATTTGCATATTTGCAGTAATAATTCTGTGTGGATCCCGGGGTTCCAGTAATTATTACTTGGGGTCCTCAAAAGTCAAAAGGTTAAGAACCATTGCCCTAGATTATATCCTGGTGCAAACATACTTCTAGCGGGCAAGAGGCTCCAGAGCTTTGAACTCTTGCAGCCTTCTATGCTTTTTACCTCCAGGGGATACTATATCGTTTTCCAAAAACAAACATAAATCTATAGCTGTGGGACCTGAATGACTATGTAACTGTCATGAATTTGTAATACAAGTTTGACATGAAAATTAAGATTCGGCATATGCACTGGGTAAGGAGAATCTCGAGAGAGATGATCTTACTAGAAATATTCGCGGCCCACAGCTGTGATCTAATGTAGATTTTTGTATTGAATCCCTCATACAGGTACAAAATAGGGGCTGACTCAAAATACATTTTTCATAGTATTAATGCTTGTCCTCTTGTGAACACTATTTTCCACCCAATCATGAACAAATGTAATCTAATAAGAGGCTGCTGACAAATAAAGCACCGTGCAGAGCCAAGGTGAATCTTGCCTCACAAATCTATGAACCTTTTAAAAGTAACATCAGAAAGTGAGATGTAAAAATAAATACATTTCTGGAAGAGGATTACAAACTGATTTCTCACAGACACTATGAATCCCTGCCATGTTTTTGGTGAGTGCAGCAGAAAGTACTGCATAGAGTTCCATTGGTACAGCAACAATGTGCCTATCTCAAATGATCAGTACAGCTAAACTACTTTGCAGGACTTGCAATTAGTCAGAACCTATGGTTTAAGCTATGGGTCTGATCACGAGTTAGTCAGTTAATTCCGACCGCTACTCAAACATCTGTTTATGCACAGATGGGAATTGCAAGTTTTGATTAATTAATGCATCAAATAATTATCTGATGTGTTAAATAACTCAACCTTTGCTAAATTTCGGCAGGTCAAAAATACTGATATTTAACTGAGGAAATTGTAAGGTATTTACCGTACCATGCAGATTCTGGTGCATTAAACACTAACATCGACATGCTAGTTCCCAAAAACTCATAATAGGTGTTATCTATCGCACACAATCAAAAAAAGTACTCTGTAGTATCGTAATAAGACCCTACGGGCCTGATTAGGATGTTGGTGGGACTGGCACCACTAGCCCGGTCCCACCGACATCCAGCATTACTGTCTGACAATCGCATTATTATGGGGTCAGTCAGACCGAAGAGTTCGTAGGGACCTACCAGCGCTTCCAACAGGCGCAAGAAGCCCATCAGAGCAACAGTGAGAGTGTAATTCCTACAATAGGGGTGGTGCCTGTGGAGGCACAGCCATAGGGATTATGATGTCTCTTTCCGACAGCCTTACTATTACAGTCCGACCGCCATGGAAAGGCTGCTGGAAAGGGACTCTGGGGACCACTAGCAGGGCCCTGTTCCTGGTGGTCCTCCGCTATGGGACCAGGGGGGCACATATGGTGACCACCAAACACCTATGACCGGTGTGCCCAGCACCACATGGTGCCTGGCATGGGAAACATCGTTTACAACGCGTGTCATTACAACACATTTTTTTATATCACGAAATCCATTACAACGCATGTCATTACATCGCATAATCCATTACAACGTATTCCCCAAAGTAACGCCCTTGCAGAATTAGAATAGTAATTGCTTTGTAATGGATTATGCATTGTAACAACATGCGTTGTAACAACATGCGGTGTAATAGAATTTGCAATGTAAAAAATGCGTTGTAATGACATGCGTTGTAACGTGTGCATAGTAAAGTGTCATATTCGCCTGCCACACGGTGTATGGATGTTTGCAAAATTCCTTTTTTCTTTTTTTTATTAGCAACACAGGAAACAACAGTATACAAAATGAGTCAAACTAAAAGAGATGATCTAAGCGTCTACAGAGTTGACGTTAGGTTGGCAATAAATCATTTGACAAAATTCTTATTGGATCCAGACAAAGTATATCCATACATATTAGCACATATATAACAGAAAACAATAATGATCTAGATAATACATAATTTTTCAGCTAAAATATGAGAGACCCCCAAATCTTATTGAATTTAGCTAGAGATTTAGTACCCCTGAGCCTAGCCAGCGCTAATTCCATACTATGAATTTCATTAAGAAGAGACCACAATTCCCTTATGTGTGGGGGATTAGGGGAGATCCAAGCACGAGCAATTATAAGTTTAGCGCAGGTTACCATAATAGTAAATAAGGGTTTTTGTGGGATGTTCCTAACATTAGTGTCTAGCATAACTAACGCAGAATCTAAGTGAGATATATTCCCTAATTTCAGTGTCATTATATTCTGGAGAGATGTCCAGAATTCTAATAGTTTAGGGCAAGTATAAAATATGTGCACCAAATCTGCTGCAACCAACGCGCACTTGGGACATTTAGTTTGTTCGCTATATATGCTATTCGAGGCCCATTTAGTTATTCTTTCTGGGGTATGGTAAGCATACAGGTGATTTTAAATTGCAGAAATCTTAGACTTGATGAAGAGATCAGATTATTGATATTACGTAATGATAAACGTATTACCGCCGGAGTAATTCCTTTTTTCTATTGTGGCTTGTGCTGCGGCCCTTTCCTGAGCCGCAGCAAATGCCGCAATGGAAAAAGGCATTTTTCCGACCACCTACATGGCAGTCTCATCTTGTTCAGGCAAGTGGAACTGCCAACTAAATGTTGGGCAGTTCCATTCCTGTTGAGATGGCTGTCAGCTGCTCATCCGACCACCATCGAAATCAGGCCCTATGTATCACAATATCACTTAATATACGCATGTTAAGTGATCTAGACCTGGAAATGTGATATACTGGTAGCCCCCACCAAGATTATTTACTGCCTTTATGATTTTTGCTCTATTTATTGAGCTTTTCACAGTCTCAATTTTGGGGTCCACAGTGTTATTGGATTTTGAGTCAAAGGGTGCAGCAAAATCTAGCTATATTTAGCCCAAGTGACCTGCAACTTTAGAGCTGATTGTCACTATTTAAGCTGTACTCTACAGGAAAGGTGCATACTCATAAATATCATATTGTAAAATCAACTCGAGTAAGACTGAAACCATTCTGAAAAATGTTGATCTGGACAATGAAGTCTGAGAAATAAAGAGTCAGCATTAGGAGACTTCTAAGAGAAATTTGTGGAACTGGGCTTCTACAGACTGGAGATATTTTACCAGGTCAATCGTTACATTATGTACCATTGCCCATGAATTATTATGTATTAATGTATTATGTTGTTTTTTTTATCACCCACAAAGCTCAAACATCAAATAATTCTGGCATGGACACCAATACCACTTTTTTTTTGCTAGACTAGAAAAAAACAGGGGTTATGCCCAAATCACCCTCCTATACATGAGCAAGGGACATCAAACGATGTGTATAAACAGAAACTAGTACAGAAGGATAAATTCACCATTTATTTGCATACAAGTTATAACTAATTACCCTGATGTTCAATATAATATTTAAGGTTATATATATTCACAAATCACAACAAAGTATATATGTGTCAAGTGACAAGGTGGGGCACAGAAAAAAAATTATAATGAAAAATGAAAAAAACATATATAATAGGGACTATACAACAATGAAAACCCCTTAGCTTGCATTCATCTCTATATACAACACAATATACAATATATATACATCACATACACAAAAAGATACATCATCATCATCATATATCTTTTGTTCGGTGCCCATAATTTTTTAGGAACCACAAAAAGTACATATAACAATCAACATACAATTGTAAAAGGAGAGCGTAATTAGTTGTAAAATCCTTGTAAGGAATATGAAACATCATATGTTAAAATGCAGACTGTACATAAGTCAGTAAACTGCTAGGGTTTAAAAAAACAGTTTAGTCAAAATTACAGCGATATTTGATACACATTTTAAGAAAACTGGCGATACATTTAACACTAAATTCGGAATCTAAATATTGTAGAGCAAGAAAAGCGGGGCGACAGCTTCTCAAGCCCATAGATAGCAATAGTGGAACAATCCAATGCTTACATGGTGAATCATAGAATCTACAAAATAGCGTTACATGAATTGTGGACTGTTCCGAAATGTCATTACATGGGCAACTACTAAGCGTTTTTGACCAATCTTGCTTCTTTGGAAAGGTGACGGTTAATATGTGAGATAAGGTTGAATACCTGGTACAGTTTGGACAGATAGAATCTGGCAATTTGTGATTTTATTGATTTCTTGTGATAGACGCAACTCCCTTAAATGAGATAGGCATAACATTTTTAGCTTTGTCCTTGAGATGTTTACCATAGTTAAAGGCTCAAGAAAGTAGGGGAAAAGGTCTAGGTCCTTCAGGAAGTTGCTCACATATGTCAACCACGGTATTTGTATCCAGTTTGCTAGGCCCAAGCAGTCCTTGATTAAGGAACGAGTCAGTTGCACTGTTCAGTCGTCCAAACACGGTGCCATAAAAGAATGGGCTGGATTTTGATGTTATCCATTGTATAGCCCATACCCAGTTCGATGTGGCAGCCGTATGTCGGAGAGCTCTGCAGAACTGCCAACATATATCTGATGAAACCATTCTCTACCCTCTGAAGAGCATCTACGGCAACGTGGCCCCAGACCCCTGCGCCATATACTGCTACGCTATGGCATTTTGCAAAATATATTTTCATCAATTCTTCAGGAGGAGGCTTCCCTAGTTTTTGAGCAAAAGCGACCAGGGCAGTCGAAGCTCTTAAAAATAATAATTTCCTGCTGCAAATGTCCTGTTTCCAACATAGATTATTGTCCAATAAAATGCCTAAATACGGGTACGTATTTGTACATTCCAGCTTAGTATCTGCAATAAAAATAGGTTTAGGCTTCTTTATCCTTTTACAACAGTGCATAACAAAAGTCTTTTTAATATTCACCATAAGGGCCAGAGATGCCATGAATTTACAATAGCTATTAAGGAGGTACTGCAGTTGAATGGGAGTTCTCGCCATGATCACGCATCATCCGGATAAAGTAATGCGGGGATGGGGCAGTGATCAATAGCCGGCAAGTCCTGGCTCCCTTCGAGCATGGCCAATTAGAGACCATTGGTGTAAAGATTAAAAAGAAAGGGAGGCAGGATGCAACCCTGTTTGACTCCCTTGGTGATGACGAATGGGATGGTAAGTTCACCATTCACCCCGTATCTGAGTCTGGACGAAGCATCTGAGTATAATTCACGGAGAAATAGAACCAAAGGAGGATCAACACCCAGTTCCGTGAGAATTGACCACAGTCTTGAGTGTGAAACACAGTCAAAGGCTGCGGTCAAGTCCACGTAAACTAAGTGCAGATTACCATTCTTTGCCCCAGCGTATTTTCCGATTATAAGGGAGAGGTTTAAGGCCTGCTCAACAGTTCCCAAACCCTCCCAGAACCCACATTGCAAGTCGGTCAAGATGTTGCTTGCTTCGGCCCAATCCTGCAAGCGCTCGAGTACTAGCCGACCAGAGACTTTGCCAAGGGAATCCAGGAGGGATATGGGCATGTAACATGCGGGGTTGTTACGATCTCCCTTTTTAAAGATAGGAAGCAGGGTTGATGTTGACCATGATTTAATAAGCCCTTGCGATGTGGCAGCTTCAAGAACACAGGTTAAAACCGATGAGCATAACTCCTAATTGTGGGTAAAAATATCCAGGGGAACCCCATCAGGACCAGGCGCTTTGCCAGTCTTAGAAGTTGATAGGGCATTGATTACCTCATTATGGCCAAATACTAGTTGAATGGGATACGTTTGAGGTTTGGGGGGTACGCCCTTCCCGTCTTTCCCACTATCATTCTGGGTTATGTTTTCTCCAGAGAAAAGTTTTGAAAAATGATTAACCCAGCCCTCTGCAGTTACTGCCACTTCGATTCGAGGAACAGAGTTTGAATCTGAGAGGAAAGGAGCTTTAACCACTTGCCAAAAGGTGGAGCTATCCTTTTTACGACAGCTCTCGTGGAGCTGTTCCCACAGACCTTTTTTCATTTCCTGTCTACATTTCTTTCTGGCCAGGTTCTGACTTCGGCTTGATCTCTGTTGGTTTTACGTAAAGCCGCCTTTAAAGACGTGAGGGCCTTTCGACATTCAGGGTTAAACCAGCCTTTATCAAGAATATTGTTACGCTTCTGCTTACGGAATAGCTCCTCTCTGATTATATTAGTGATGTTAATAAAACTAGTTAGAATCAGCTCCTTAGGTGACTCCAGGTTTAAACAGATTTTCAACAAGGGAGGAGCTCTTTTTATTACCTTAGCTGTTAAAGCATCAGGGTCTACTTTGGACCATTTAACCGAATATCCATTCGTCTTGTCTATTCTCAGGGCTTAATTAGACTGAGTATACCAGTTTTCCTAGTTGCAGTCTGGACTGAAACTGTAAAACTAAATGAGAAATGGTCACTACTAATGTCGTCTCCCGTTTTGAATTCAGACAGCTGATCCTTCATATTATGTGATATCAGTATATAGTCAATAACACTAGAACAACCCCTTCCAAAAAATGTGGGAGAAAAATCAGTGGGTGGATATTCCAATTCATTTGCGAAACCCAACTCTAGGAAAAAAAGGTGTTCGTTAAGACAATTCCCATCAGTAGACTATGAAAAATGAGTTAAAGGACATCCACATTCATCTAAGATACCACAATTGACATTTTTGCAGTCTTTACATAGTGAAATGTTAAAATCACCACCCCAAATCAATTTAAAAGGGGTAAAGATTATTTTTTACAACACAAATATATATCCATATATACCCTAAAGAAAACACAAGAAAATCTTGCAGTGTACATTCTTAAATCAAAGTGATACACTTCCAGGAAGTCCTAAGAGCGCCAGGGGTATAACACCCCTAACTAATTATTTATGAAGGTGCTTATATTGGAATTTGGGTCAACTTAGCACTTTTTAGAGGACTCCCTCTTAAAGTGTCGACGCAGTCGCGGTCGTGTTTCAGCCAGTCATTTAAATTGGCTTCATCAGGACAAGGGTATAATTTCACTTCAATTTTACTGCAGAAAGCACTCTCCAGTCCCTAAAATACAGGGACAGGTCACTCTAGCCACTCAATCCGAGGGTGCCTAGAGGGACACAACCCTTTAATGCCCACTTCAATGTCCACGAGGTCGCTTCTAACTATGTAGTCACTTTCACAACTCTCCTTCTCCTTCCACGGGGATACCCTATAACTCGATCCCAGTCCTCAAGCGGAGCAGAAAACTTCCGTCATGACGAGCAAGGGAGGGCCGACTCTGTGCTCAGACTAAAAAACTCGATTTTTTTGCTAGGGCACATGCATTTTATAAGAATTACTATACTGTCTAATTGGCTCTTTTTGCTTCAACCATTGCATTATTTAGGCATCTGAGTCAACTAATCGTCATCTTCATTTGCAATAACAACTAGAGGCAATGTACCAGGCAAAACAAGTTCAGGATTTGAAGAGTGTGGAAAACATCCTGCTGCATACAGTTATTACAACAATCTTCCTTTACAACGCAGTCACTACCCAGACAGTGATGTTACCACTTGTTCCATTACCATGCAAGTCATTACAAAGATGAGCTTTAGGCAGCACATTGTTGAATTGGTGTCGAATTTTAAGTTCAACACTTTCCCTACTGTTGCTTGTATTGGAGTTGGAATAGTGAGTTATACTATTCCAAAGTCCATCGCACGAGTTAGGAAAGTTGTTGTAAAGACTTCCATGGGAAAGGAACTCACTGTAACATCACAACTGGGCTTGAGACTGTATTGTAACTACATGCATGGTAAATGCATGCAGGGTTCCAAAATAAATCTGAAGAGTGTGGATACGCATTGCCTGATTTCAATAAATACAATCTTTTGGCTACCTGAGAAAATATTTTGCCCCTAATATAAGTATGATGTTGATATTTCCATTGTGAGACTCTTGGCTTATTCGTCACCACTGAATGTGAAGTGATATATGATGTCACCAGTGATGTCATCATTGACATTATTTGTGAGCGGAGCATCACATGTGTTTGTGTTGCTAATCATAACTAGTGAATTTTATTGGTTTTGTGGTTTTAAACCATAGCATCCAACTAGGTTTTTAAGGGATTTGTTTTAAATATGTTTTTTTGTAAAGATGTTGAACCAATGTGGCATGGGGAATTTTCAGCAAGCGGAGTAAGATACAGTACCAGGCTCCCAAGTGCTCTGCTCCAATACTTAAATAGGGATAGTTTGAAAAAAAGGCTTGGTGCCCATTGGCCAATGTTTTGGGGAGATATCAGAGACCAAGAATGTCACACTTAAAAAAGCAAATTATCTGCATTTACAACGAGATCAGAGATGTAGGTCTATGTCTTGTAAGTGTTGTTTGGGTCATCAGTGCAGAAGAAAAATTACCCGGTGGTCCTACACCAATCACATGGTCTATTGAGCACTGTTGGTGTATGATTCAGGTGGCTCCAATGCAGGTAAAGCCGTACCCAGCAAAGTGTGTCTCTATTTCTACAAGAAAGTCCTCAAGATCTTTGCCAGAAGGACAGGGGGAAAACAGGGCAGAAAGAGACCCCACATTTGTATTGTAAATGTCCATATGCAGCATTGTTATGCTAGTCATGCTCTTAGCGAAACCTACGAAACAAGCTAGTAAAATTGTGGGTGTGAATGATCTTGATTCTGTGTTCTCCTGACATTTTGCTATGGCTATCTAGAATTTGACTCCAATAGTGGTTGTGGTGTGCTGCCCAAGCCTCAGATATATATGCTTTGCACTGACAATGAAAACTGTTTTGCTGTAAAGCTGCTATAATTCACATTTTAGCAAGGCAACTGAAATTGTGTGCAAATATCTTGCATAGTTGCCCAAAATGCAAGTATGAGATGTAAGATTGAAAGGAAGGTTTTAAACAATTGCACCTAAAAAGGACATTTCCTCCATGTGTCTGGGGATTGAGGAGTTTCTGTGGGTAAGGGAAATTGATGCAGGTGCAGATTGAGTCAAGGAAATAATTGTAACTGGAAATTTGTAGTGGCTTTAAACCGGGGTGGCATAAAACCTTCCTGCAACTTAACTTCATGGATTTGTGTCAAATCCACATTTTCTGACTGTTGCAGAACTTTTGATTGTGGACCATGACTCTGTTCCAAGGTGCCTTCAAATAATATGTGATGTAAATAGCTACTTTTTAGCGTTTTTGTCAGTCTGAGGTTGTAAAATTAATATTGAGGCTCCTGCAGGACAGCAAAACAAACATTTACAGCTTTGTGCATTTATTCACAGTTTAAATTCCATCTGCAAAATGCTGGCTTCAAAGAGTGGTCCCAGTCAACTGCACTAGAGAGAGATTACAACTGGATTTCACTTTACGTTGTATAAATATATAGTGTATTTCTAAAGTGAGAACCTAGCCAAAAAGAATGCGGAGCACTGTATGGGGTAAAATATAAGCGTACAATCAATGAGTGATAGAAGAGGTAGCTGGTTTGTGGACTGTTAATGCATTATGATGTAGTGACGTAGTATCCTTTAAAGAGGTGTGCCTTCAACTCTTTCGTAAATTAGAGCACCTAGGGGTATCTGATGCATAAAGAACTGCTGTTCCATATCCTGGGTGCATGGATGAAGAAGTCTGCTGCCTTTTTTTTTCTTTACACTTCTTAGTCTGCCATCTGATCATGTCTAGTGGTGAGCGGAACTTGTGGATATTCACTCTGTGGAATTCCGAGGAGGTACATAAAAACTTGGTGAGATTCCGCAGAGTTCCACCAATGGGCGGAAAATATCCCGTTTGTTCTGTAATTTAGTAGCAGTAGTACAAGCAGTAGTGAATAATCAGTGCGAACAGCATCATGCGTTGCACAAAAGTGTGCTGCTATTCAAGTTGCATTTGCTACCACTTGAGTAAAAAATGTACTGAGAGTCAGCAAATCTGCTTGAGCGGCAGCCCTCTGACGGCGACTGCCTGCATTAGATAATCACGCTAGGGAACACCAAATCTCGCTCGTGCTTGCTAGCTTGCATTTTTCTGCAAGATAAGCAGGGCTGCTACTTGTGATGGCTTTCTAAATGATGCTGCTGGTTTTGTACATGGTGTGGGCTGACAAAGAGAGCCCATGTAGTTCTATTAGATGCAGGGTGATTTCATATCTCATATTTCTTTTTTGTTTTGTGATGCCACCCAACATCCAAGTTCACTCACCAATGTTTCCCTTTTTTATTAACTTGGTTTGGAAATAGTTTCTTGCTTTTCTAACAGTAGTGTTGCTTTCATGCTGTTGCCCATGTACTACATACAATTTTTATAGCAGGGGCCAAAGGGGTGACTGGACCCCAAAAAGGATGTGGAGCTACTAATTCAATAGGATTTGTGTTGACTCTATATAGTCTAAAAGATATGATGTTCTCCTCCTGAATGCATAAAGCTGAACATGCACTTAGCCGCCTTCATTGAAGACAACCACCTGCTTGATGATACTCAATTCTGGTTCAGACAAGGCCATAGCACCAAGGCAGTGTTAATAGTACCCACAGAAGAAATCAGGGTTGCCTTAGATAAGGGCAGCATTGCAGCCCTTTTTTTACTCGACCTGTCTGCAGCATTGGATACAGTCAATCATGACGTTCTGATTGACCATCCACAAAGTTGAAGGATCATAGACATAACATTGGCCCTTAAGAGTTAGTTTCTCACTGATCAGGTTCAATTAATGTCACTTAAAGACTTTACCTTGCAGCCATTCTCTCTGCCATGTGGGGTTCCCCAGGGTCTCATTGTTGCGTCCAACTCTGTTTAATCTTTACGTGACACTGCTGTCCGCCATGATCAAGTCCTTTGGTCTATCTTTAATATCCTCTGCCAATGAAACACAGATCGTGGTATCTCTTTCCAAGAACTACAATATAGTTGTTGATTCCTTCTGGAACTGCTTGAGTACAGTCAGCAAATGGATGGACAGTAATTGTCTAAATTCGTCCAAAACTGAGGTTATTCTTTTTGGTAATAATTCATCTGTCTTTCTCCTTCTTGGAGGCCTGATGACATATGTACTCTTCCTGCACCAGTGAAAAAGGTTAGGAACCTTTGTGTCATGATAAATGGAAAACTCAATTTTAAAGATCAAGTAAGCAAGGTTACCTCATCCCCCTCTTTGCCCTTCAAACCAATAAAAAAATTGCTACATTTGTTCAATTTGATCTCCTGAAGATGATTGTTATGGCATTATACCTATCAAGACTAGACTATTGCAACAGAATATACCAGAATCTACCTACAGGTTCTTTAAACAGACTTCAAACTCTATAAATTGTGTCAACCTGCACGCTTTTGAATGCTTTTGAATGCCCCAGATTCCATTTTGCATCCTCAGCACTTTGCAAGCTTCACTGGCTCCCTGTGAAGCAGAATATAGCATTTAAAGCTTTATGCATTGCCTGCAAGGTTCTTCGTGGACAAGGTCCAGTCTATCTGAAGGAGAGATTAATATGGTATAAGCCTGGCGGTACTCTCCATTCCAGCTCCGCGTGTAATCTGGTTGTTTATCCCTTAAAAATGTTCTTCCCTCTCAAGTTTTAGAAAGTCTTTAAAAACCTGGCTATTTAAACAATAGATGTCTTCTGGGCCTTATTGATCATGTCATTTTTTTGTGCTAAGTCACTTCCGGGTATTCGATTCGCTTAATAAGTTACTTCATTCATTCAAAGACTATTTGACATCTGGAATCATAAAAAAGGAGACATTGCTACTCATATGGATAATGATCCAGAGAAAGAGGGCACAGGATGTGGGTGAATTCCACACCCACACCATTTGGTAGAATCAGCTGTATAGAACCAGAGGCTTTGCAGAATCTCTTTGGGACATGGTTTTTAATCCTTTGGTCACAGCTGAAGGCTAGGGTTTTCTGTGAAAGTCAAACATACCTCAGTAGATAAAGGATGTAAGCAATGACTTTGGTTGATGGGGTAAGGATGCAGCCAATGTCCAAAGAACACACCCCACACTTAGAACCTGCAGAAAAGGCTAAGCCATGGTCGACCATGTGCAGTCTGTTTGGTCTGGGGAGATGTGAGGTGTCCAGAGTGTGGTCTATACTTATTTGTATTTAATTCTTTTCAATGCATTTTCCAAGGTCAGTAGATGGCCTAATGATCTATGCAGTCAATAATGTTCCCGTATAGTCCAAGCTACAGATCTGTCCATGCTTTGTTTCATCTATCTGTGGATGACTGTACTATAAAATAATGTACACTTGTATACTACAGGATGCGGAAGCTAGAATCTCTGCACTCGAGGATCAAATTAATATGCTTGTGGGAGAAGCTAAGGAGGATGCTAAGAAGAAAAACTCTCTTGATGCCAAAGTGGAGGAACTTGAGACCCATTCTCGTAAGTCAAACCTCAGGATTGTAGGAGTCCCTGATGGTTTAGAAGGTACCCATTCTATCCAGTGGTTGAACTCATTTATCAAACAGAATGTACTCCCGGAATTTGAGGGCAACCTGACAATTACAAGAGCACACCGAGTTCCAGCACAACATTTCCCCAACTCCACCATTCCCAGAACTATCCTGTTGAATTTTGCAGATTTCAGGATTAAGGAGAGAATCCTGTCAAAAGCGTTCCAGCAGAGACACTTCTCTCTGACAGAAACTAGTAAATGCCGCATATTCTCGGACATGACTGCTGCCGCTGCACGGAGGAGAAAAAAAATTTGTTAAAATTCTTCATTTATTTAAAGCTCATGGTGCACAAGCATCAATCGTCCAGCAGGCGAAACTCAAAGTTTTAGTAAAGGGGAAATTGTTCATGTTTTCAGATGTAGAAGAGTCACAAGCCTTACTAAAGGAGATGTCAGGAGGGTTTAGATCTTGAAGAATTGTATATGGTTAGATGAGCTAATGGCAATATTTCTTTCTCCCGTGCAAGGCTGGATGCCCTCTCACAGGGACTCCATGATACTGTTGGGGGTATATAATCTGGCAGGGATATGATTGTTGATTAATTAGACCCACAATGTGGTAAGGAGCTGTTGTTTAAATCTACATTTGGGGGAATTTTCTTTCTTTTTTTTGTACCCAAAAGGTAAGTCAGCTAGGTAGTGAATTGAATATGTTGACAATTTGTCGGGGAGGGTCTTGGGGTTTATGGGGTCACTTAGGGTGTAATTTCATGACACCCATTACGTTAGACGGGATGGTCGGAATGTAGATAGCGTGGCTGTTAGGGGTTTTTCTACATTTCGAGGGGGTGGTAAACTGCTTTTTTGGGTGAGAGGGTGGGTTGCACAGCAGAGAAAAGAGCAGGAGCAGAAGGTTCATAAAGGTTGGAAAAATAAGCTAGGAATAATTAATTATGTAAACTAGTAAATGCAAGATCCTGTCAGCTAATATAAATGGATACTAAATAAGAAGAAATATGACGCTCTTATTAGATGGCTATCTTCCCTAAATCCCCAAGTTCTGTTTCTGCAGGAGACACATTTGAAGTCCAATTCCCTGAAACTTTTTGTACCTAAAGTTTTCACTAAAGTGTTTTTGAATCTGCTGGTCTTGCAGCCAGAGGTGTAGCAATTTACTTCTCAAGTAAACTTCCCTGGGAAATTTTAGAAGTCCATAGAGATACACATAGGAGTTGGATATGGGTGGTAACCAAGCTACAGGGAAAGACGTTACATTTTATAAACTATTAGGGTCCTATTTCAGATGATACAGGACCTCTGGTACAAATCTATGATTTATTGATAGGAGTTTCAGGGCAGGTTATACTTGGTGGGGATTTAATTTTATACAAGACATTAGAAAGGATACCTGGAATAAAAATAAAAAACAACTAAAGCTGAACACAAAAAAACATACTGGGAGCCATTATACAAAATTCCAATTAGTGGATTCATGGAGGAAAGTAAATGTAGATAAGGAATTTTATACTTGTTACTCGCACCGTTTTCGAATGGCGTCTCGATTAGATTTTTTTCTTAATTCCGTTCTCAGATCATGCGTATGTGGGGCTGGAAATTATAATTGGGGGAGTTAGAAGGGAACTTCCCAGGTGGAAGATGGGTTGTCTCCTTTTGCAAAATGAGGAGTGGGTCAAAGGATTTAGAGAATGGATCCTGGAATATTTCCAAGTTAACGAGAATACTGCCACCCCTTTTTCTGTCTGGGGAGGGTTTAAGGCAGCAGCCCGTGGACAGATAATAGCTTATACGGCGGCCAAGTCCAGTACACGGAGGGGTAAGATAGCTCAATTACAATCAGAAGTGGACCAGGAATATGCTCTTCAATTGCAGTTTCTTCCAAATAAATACAAACAGGCAAGAAAAGAGTTAAAGGAGTTTTTTATTTTAGAGGAAGTGTATAATTCGCAGATATTTCAACAGAGGGTCTATGAGGAAAGCCAGTTTAATGTTTCATAATATTTACGAGGGTCTACTTCCAAGATCATTATAAATGCAAATTGTGCCGGGACCATCCAAATATATCACGGACCAGACAGGGCTGCCCATTTTCACCTTTACTATTTACCTTCTTTATTGAACCTTTGGTTTTAAAGATACAACATAATGCTGCTATCCAATCACTGATTCTTAATATGGCTAAACTTAAATTATTTGTGGATAACATAATTTTGTATCTAACTCCAGATAGAGTAAATTTTTAAATTGTCTTGAGGGAGTTTTCTGAGTGTGAAAAAATAGGCGGGTACAAAATTAATGCAAATAAAACTGGTTCTTGCCCTCAATGCCGATCTGAATGTTTTTCCACCTTGTCTGAAACCACAAGCAATGAAAACTGATCCTATAAGGTATCTCGGGATATATGTATCGTCACAGTTTCAGCACTTATTTGAATTACATTATTTGAGAATGAAGGGTAAGATCAAGAAACTGTTAGAGCAATGGACAGTACCCCCTTATCCATAGTGGGTAGAGTGTCACTGATTAAAATATCCATACTTCCACTACAAATCTTTTTATTTTCTAATGTCCCCATAAAAATACAGCAGTCATATTTCAGGGAAATGGACACTTTACTCAGGCAATTTATTTGGGGTAAGAAAGCTCCAAGGGTCAAACTGAATGTGTTTCAGCTACCAATAGAATAAGGGGGTTTGGCATTGCCGCATTTAAGAACATACTGCGAGGCTGCATTTCTGGATTTAGTATCTGACTTTATAGGATCAAATTTTACCAGAGACAGCTTTTTTATAGATAAAATGACACAGGAAATTGGATTAACAACTCCAGTATTTCTAAAAACTGAAAAACTTAAAAAAAAAAAACGGTATAAAATTTAAATAGATTATTCTTCTAGACTTCAGTCCTTTTATAAAAGGATTAGCTCGTTGGGTCTCCAATATTTAAAAATTAGAGAATGTGCTAGTCTCGGCCTCCAGCTACAACGAAGACATATAAATATTTGGGAAGGTTCTGGAATGTCTGAGCTAAGGCATTTTATAATATAAAATAGGCCGATTTCCTGGCAGGAAGTATTGGCAAGGACGTAAAACCATAGGAACCCGACCTTTCTTGAATATTTACGAATTGTTTCATTGTTAAAAAACACCAGAGGTATGCTGGATTCCTTGAACCACCTCGTGGTAGCCCTTTATGGGGCCAATATAAGAGGAATAGGAAACTGGTATGAATTGTGACATAAATTGGGACAAGCCCCTGGGATAAACAATGACCTGGAGAAAATAACTCAGGAGACAGAATGTAGGCTATCATGGAACGAGTGGGAGTCGGTCAGCTTTTTAGGAAGTAAGGTATTGCGAGCTGCCAATTATAAAAGGTTGGCCTTCCTATCGCGATGGCTTTCTTACCTAACTCCGGCTAATTTAAGTAAAAGATTCCCGGGAGTTGAAAACAATTGTTTTCGATGAGGAAGGGGGGGTGGCACCACACCTTTTTTTCATGCCCAGGCTTAAGGATTTTTTGGGAGGCAGTCTTTTCAGATGTTGAGCAAGCAATTGGAAGGAGAATTCTGATTGAGGCTGAAAGTCACTTTATTCGGAACTTGTAGAGGGGAAATAATGTTATCTGAACCAGAAAAGGCTTTTATATTTATTTCGAGCTCGCTCGCTGATTTTACGAAATTGGAGATCTAGAGAAGCTCCTTCCCAGCTGAAATGGTTTAATAAAATGAAAAGAACTCAAAGATTTGAAGAAGCCTACGCCATGAAGGTGGGAGCGACAAAAAAATTGGAAAAATGTGAAAGTTTTTTAAAGAATTAGAGAAGATTAAAGAGAGTTCATAATACTGGAAGTGGTAGATCAACGTGGCAGCTTTTTATTAAGAGACATTTGCATTTTCATCCAATTGCAGTCTAGGAGTATTAGATAAGCACTTTATTGACATTGCACTTTCGACGTATTAGGAATTTGTTTGTAGTTTTTGCACTTTAAATATTGATAAATTTATACTTTGCACTTTGCATGGCAAATGATTGTAGGCTTAGTTGCTTTAGCAACTGATCGATTTTGCACTTTAGGTGTATTAGGAAATCTTTGCTCATCCATTGCTGCTATGTAATAAGATGAATTTGCACTTTGCACTTTGCACTCTGCACTTTGTGTCTTGGATGACTATAAGCTTAGCTGCTTTATGTAAAAAATGCTGCCTTATTGATTATTGATGATTGTTTTTAGCACATAATTTATCTTGAACCATATGCTCTGCTTGAATGAAAATTTGTATAAAAAAAAAACAGAATCAATGCAGTGGGGGGGTCACGCAGTTCTCCATAGAAGACCTGCGCATGCGCTGGTATGACCTGCGGAGCCGTGCCAAGTAGAAGGTTGCCGCCAGTCTTGCGAACGCCAAGATGACCGGAGGGGGACCATCGAACCACTCTGCAAACACACCCCTGGAGGACCGGGTGGAGTCAACACTTCAACCTGAAGCTGTAGTTGGAGTCACCCCGATCGACACCTCAGCACAGGCCAGTACTTCACAAGGTTAGATGCATATCAATTACCAATCAATGCTAAATCTAAAAAAATACCCCTCAAATTAGATCAGGATTAGTGTTGCAAATCCTACTCCAGTCCACATTTTACTTGCTACACTCACATGCATTATGGGATCAGTACACAGAAAACCCCAATATTAAAGGCAAGGATGGATCAAAACTGCATTTGTGCTTACAAGTACAACAAGTAAGTTAAAAATCAAGACACTGTGTGTCACCAATAAACTTTATTGAACAATACCCTGGGCAATGTGACATACATATACAAAAAATAATACTGAACTTGCACAGATGCAGCTGCGCAGGAGTCTGTCGAAGTGGAAGGCCATGACACCCAAGAGACTTAGGCCCAGTCGAAAGGAGAGACACAAGTGGCCCCAGGAAACACAATACCTGCACCCACAAGATGCAGGGCCACAGTGGCACCACTACCTGCCTTTAAAACAAAGGCGTAGAGCCAACCAGGCCTTCAAACATTACAGGCTGGGCATACCCCTACACCAAGACCCCATGATGTGGCGTATCAACGTCCACAACCTGTGACTCAAGGCAGGGCCTCACATGGGAGCTGCTGAAGATGATGCTTCTGTCATCTGGAGTGGGCATGAGAGCTAAATCTTGAAGGTGCAGCATCTGCAATGCAAACACATGCGATTAATAAAGGCACAACTTAGTTCTTTGGCTACAAACATAGCAAGGACCAGGGACAGCATGAATGGACTCACCACAGCAGTGATGGAAGGACAGCGGGACACAAATAATAACTTTACAAATATAAGCCAAGCCATCTATGAGTTGTGCAAGGTGATGCAGGAAGACCATGTGTCAGAATGCAAAAGGCGTCATCTTTTGATAGGGTGCTTCGATTAGTACACTAGGGCCATCAACCGCCTGAGCACAACCACAGCTCAGCTGTCCCATTAAAGGTGGAGATGACTCATTGATATGGGGACGCAGCCAGGGGATTCATACAGGTCACCAATGCTGTGGAGCAATTACAGAATGCATCAGTTGTGGGCAACAATGTACTGGGTGGAGGGGAGAGTGAGGAGGCCTCTAGCCTTAGTAGTCTCTTGGCACCAGTGACCATGTGCAGGAGGCACAGTACCAGGAGCACCTGTGCATCCGACGGCCCCACAAGGAATGTGGCAGCGCCCACTGAAGGGCCCATTGGGGTGCGTGGCCGCAGAAAGTAGTGTGGCATTGGGAGACAAACTAGAATCTAGTGAGGCAACCAGTTTCATGCCATTCGTCAGATCTGACATTTAAGTACCATGACAATGTCATGTAGTCTAAATTTGACAGGTTCAATGCAAGTTTTCACATGGTATGTGGGCATTTCCACTACCACATTTTCTGCAAAAAAAATATCACAAATAATTGAAGCATGTAGTGTCTCGTCTCATCATTACCCACCTTAAAATAATGCTGTGAATTTCTGCATATCCATGTCTCACCTCTGCTGCGCTCGACCCATGTGCTACTGGTGTTGGTTGTCCTGGCTGATTGTCTTCCTCAGGCTTGCTGTCTGAGAGTTCCAGGGGTACACCTTTAGAAGTTGCAATGTTGTGCAACATGGCACAAGTGGCCACAATTTTGCAGCAGGTATTTGGCCTGTAATGCAATGCCCCACAGTCATGGGGAGGCAGCGTAACCTACTTTTAAATAAGCCAAAGTTCCGCTAATTCACACTACAGGTGGAAATATGCACTGCATTGTATCGTTGCTCACTTGGGTACTTGGATACAGGTATGGTGTCAGTATGAAGGAGCGCACAGCTCATGCGCTGTCACCTACAGGGTAGAGAGCAACAGATTACACACTGCTATGTATCACCATGACCAAAAGGCCTTCAAGAAAAGTTTACATATGCTTACAAAGCAGGTATCCTTTGACAAATTCACCCCCAAGGAGATGAGTGTGTATGCCACTGTGTCTGAAGATGTAGGAATCATGTGTACTGCCAGGGAAACTATCCACTATGTCTGTGCTTATGTGTTTGGAATTGCAGATGACTTGTATATTCAGTGAGTGGTATGATTTCCTGTTCCTGTAAATGTACTCATTCCCTGAGGGGGGGGGGGACACATGCGTCCCATCAACGAAACCAATTACGTGGGGAAAATGGGCTACCTGATAGAAATCAAATTTTGTTTGCTGCAATTCATGTGGTGCTGTAGGGAAACTTATGTGGTGGCTTATCCTCTGCAACATGGCATCCAGGAATGAGTTTAAAAAGTGTGATAGTGCACTTTGGGAAACCGCTCCAGCTGCAGCTATTACACCCTGGAAGCTATCTAATGCTAGGATGTACAGTGAACATAGGACCTGCACATGACTGGAAATGGCATGTGTCCTGTGGGTCTGGCGCTGCAGTTGGGGATCTAATTCAGTTAACAAATCATAGACCATGTCTGCATTCAACCTATATTTGTCATATATTTCTTCCTATGTTTGCCCCAGCAATGTAAAATGCACTTTAAAAATGCGCTCCTGTATCCTTTTTCTTCTCTGTACTGCTGCTCGTAGCTTCATCCTCCTCGCCATGACGTAGAGTGCTGCCATTGTGAAACATTCTGAGGTCTTCTGGGACTGCATAAAATTGTTGCCAATGGTTCCCACCTGATTAGATAGTTTTCACATAGTTAACATCTGATTTGAATTTGTGCTATTTTGCAAGTGCAAAATTGCAATTTCTGGCCCATTCGCAATTTGCGAATTTTCATACATAGGTTTGCGATTACCAAATAGCGATACGCTAATACTGATTCGCTATTTAGGCATTCGCTAAATAGGTAATCGCTATATTTTGTGAATACAAATGGAAGTCTGCGATTTTGGTTGATGCATTGTTTATGAGTATTTTGCAATTCCAAACGGCCTTTTTTGGCAATTCGCACTGTTTGAGATCGCTAAATACCTTGATGCATGTGCCCCTTTGCCTTTTACAAAAGTTGCGAAGATCTTACATTTAAGATGTAGTGGTTTCCTTAAGACTATGATATTCATGCCCAGAGTCAAATAAAGAACTAGAACTAACTTGAGTTTGTTGGTGCTTTCAGAATAGATGAATTCTTGGATGTGCCCTTGTTCACCGCACCATGTTCAGAGCAGGGCTTTCTCTTTATGAGAGTCCCTCCTGTGCATCTTCACTCGAGCGAGCTCAGAGGGGTTTCTTGTGAGTAAGGTAAAGTGCAGAGTATGGGAGACAGCAGTGCGCCTCCAGGTAACCGACTGGTCTTCTTCATGTGATCTCAGATGCCAATAACTCCTGACAGAAGGAGGCGCATGACCCCATAAGGAGTCTTATCCAGAGTGGTGAGTCTCTAAATGGGGAACCACTTCTGAGTACAAGATGTGGCAGAATCTATTTCTCAGAGTAGGTTTCTGTTTTTGGCAGGTAAAAAGAATGGTTTGGAATTGGTGGATGTGTTGCAACGCATTTCATTCCCTGATTTTTCTTTGTGGTCAACTACCCTTTCCTAAACATTTTTCGCCCAGATTTTTCTCAGCAGAATTGCTTATTTCCTTTTGAATTTCAATTGGTTGAGTAGCTTTTGCTAGTGTGATGTCATTTTCATCTAAGCAGCTTGGATAAACTTCTATGTGGATCATTTGACTCTGGGCCTATGATCCTGCTTAGCTCTAGTCTCCTTTCTGATGTCATGAAGAGTATGGTGCCTTGCTGATTACTACCATTGTAATACCAGTGTAATTTACTAAATGAATAAAATTATTCATAGATTTCCACAGGAGGGTTTTCTTTCCTTTTTGGGGACATCCACGGAGATATGACCTTCTAAAGGAGACACCTGTCATCTTTCAAGTATACTATGCTGGGAAGGGTAGCACCATGCGTACTGGGAGAAGTCATTATTTTCTTGGGCAATTCCAAATGGTACTGTACGAGTACAAATATTCTCCTTTCAATTAGGTCATGTAATTTCATTTATAGGTACCTCATGTCAGGTCATGTAATGTCAATTCAATATAATGAGCAGATGGACAACACATGTGTCTCTCTGTGCTTTGTATTGTCAATCTGCTAGATGTTTTTGTATAATTAAAATTTGCTCTAACAGTGTTTCGACATACAATTTACAGAATATGTCAACAATCTTCATGTTCCAGTTTTATCCTGCAAGGTGTCAGTGTATTTAACTCAGGGAAACATTTCTTTGCAGGGTGCTTAAAGGTACTGGTTAAAGATATCTTCATTCAAAACAAGTCCAATTATGTTTAGTTTAAAAGGACATGGTTAATTACACAAAGAAACAGTATTTTGTCTACTGATTCGCATAGTAGACCTTATTTTCATATTACTTCCAAACAAACATTTGGGGGCAGATTGCGATGCTGTCCACTTCAGGGCCACATTGTAATGGGCAGATCGGTTTACTTTCTGACCGTCTTCTATGAGAAAGGTGGTTGGAAACAATACCGGCCAGTCATTCCATGCACTTTTGTCTGCCATGGGGTGCAGGGATGACCCACACCTCTGATTTCACTATGTGACCATGCATTACGGCTGGTTTACGGCGGTAACACATGCTCCCATAGTGATACATATCAATGCGCCTGAACAGCATTCAGTCGCATCCTAATGAGGCGGTTGGGTTCGCCAACAGGGGTCAGTCGGTCCCAGGACCGAATAGGTGTTTGACAGAAGGAATTCGGCTGACATCAAAATAAGGCCTTGGTGTTAAATGTGAAGAACCCATTTTTACAGTCTTTCGCATTCTGTTTTACATGCACCTTTCTGTGTGTATCATATCTGAGTGCACCATAAGGCAGGGAACTCCCAATGTTGCCTGTTCCATCGCATCCCTTTACAGGGGAGTGTTTACCCTTGCAACTTTCCATTGCCTATAAAGCAGCTGAAAAATGAATGTTCCGAACCAATGAACAGTCAAGGATGGAAATTATCAGAGGTCCTTGAGTAATAACGCACAGCATCACTTAAATATTGAGTACATTCGTTGTGATGACAGTTATGCAAATCCATTCTGTGGTTAATGTAAAAAAAGACAGCCTTCATTGTTTTTTTTTTGTTTGTTTTGTTTTTTGCAATTTTATTTAGCGTGAACTCGCCCTGGGCCTTTGGAGCACTTTACATGAGAACAGTGGCTGCTGGTGGAATTTGAAACCGGGGGGGCATATGCATAACGAATGAACCTATGCAAGCGAGCTTAGCGAGTGAACCTGACTGCAATGAGGCGGGTTCGGGGGAGTTCCTCCCCCATGAAGAATAAAAAAAAATTGCCATCTTTATGGTACGATTTTCACCACTATGTCTGTGATAAATGGACAAACAATTCAGTTCTTCATGGCATTCATAAAAGAAAACTCATACATTATTTCAGAGAAATTCTGAGTTGCTAAGCAAGTCTGACTTCTGAGGAGGGCTAGGGTACTAAGCACTAGTCAGCGATGCGAACCAGTTCAATGGACAAGCCTATGGTCTAGGGAGAATTCCTCCTGAGAAAGATAATTTAAAAAAGATTTTGGGGGTCCAAGAGCAGCTCTACCGGGCTACAGGCATCTCGAGGTCTCCGTGGGAGACGTGATGCTAGCATTTGATTATGTAATATTGGTTGAAATGGCTCATGCACGGCCAATTGTATTACGTTAAAATATAATGTTGGTCACTAGAAGGAGAGTAAACAGAGCAGCCACCATGATTCCATGAACCTGGCTTCCTCTGGGGTGGTGAGCTCAAAGAAGCATGGAGGCAGCACTTTAATCGAAAGTTGCCCACGCCAATCCACGTCGCATCTGTGCCATACAGTGATCCCCTCATATCTGCACAGGTCAAACATACCTGTCCTTTTACTTGTCATGACCAATAGCATTTATTATATAGTAAGGAAACAACAACCACCCTGACACAAACACTCACACACACCCGCACAACACAATCACATACCTACACCACACACACACACACGCATACACACACACACACACACACACACACACACTTAACTAGTGCATACCAATTCTGCAACAATACCTGAGCCAAATGCTGAGCATTCTGGCAGAAGAGTCTGACAAGTACTAAACACTACCACAGAATACAGCATAATAAAATGACAAAACAACAGCAGCATCATGGTAGTGTAGAGAAGACAACAGACAGCATGAATGCTGTACAATTTTAATTTGAATCCTCCCATTGATATAGGAAAACTGCACTGGAATATGCTAATTACTCAGTGTTGTCCTATGAATACTGCACAACATTGTGACAAGCACTGTGTTATGCACATCCAGAGCATTAAAGCAGGAATATTGTACTGTAGTTTACAAAGGTCATAGAAAGGCCATAAAATACAGAACTATCTTGTATTAAACCCCTAGGACTGCCTAGCGAATTCTGCACTACAGTGCACCATATCTGCATTATGGCCAAATTAGCACTATGCTTTTGTGTGCCAAATGGCCAGCATGACCATATGAATACTGCACTCACCAGTGCCAATATTACAATATTCTATAGAGACTCTTCACAACTGTTTGTCAAACTGTTCTGCAGTGTGCTACATTCACATTTCTATAGTAGTATTTCACCGTAGCAGGCCACAGAATTATCAAAACAAGTACAGTGTGCCAAAATCACCCCATTAATCATGGGAATAGTGCCCCGTAGTGAGATAAATTAAAAGAATGGCCTGGCACACTGTATTATAGACTTCCAAATGCACAGTATTACAATGGGCCACTAGAAGAACTTGAATCTACATCATTTACATGAAGAACTTGAATCTACATCATTTACATGTGAATACTGTCTGTCCTGCTGTGTGCCAAATGGATGACATGTCCATACGAATATTGCACTTGAGTGAGCCAGTGTCACTACGTATCTATAGAAACGTTGCACTGTGTGCCAAATTCTAGAATTTCCATGGGAATGCCACTCTTTAGCGGGCCATCTTCGCATTTTAATTGAAGAGCGCTTCAGTGTGGTAGGCCACATTCAGAGCACTGCCAATGAGATGTTGCACTACAGTGTCAGGTGACTGGAAACTCCACACAACACCAGCAGCGTAAATAACTTGGATTTAGACAATACTTTAAAAGGGGCATTCTTCAAATACGTTTATAAACAATAGCCAAATGGTGAGGCGATAAGTCACAATATACCAGTTTATGTGCAAAACATGGACAGTGACACCTTTTGCTCTGTCTCCGAATGCAGTCTGATTCCCTTCCCTCGCAAACTAAATTGCACGACCCATGAATTCACAACGACCTCACAGGGAGCAAACTCGCCATTTTTTCCAGTTAATATGTCAATAAATGAAACCGGAACCCCAACGTCCATGTGTAATGCAACAAAATATCAATCGCTAATAACATCCAAAAGAACCCCCAGTATTTATAAAGGTCCTAAATATGCGCTCTAAAAACTCACCTCTCACACCCCAAGGGAGGGATCCTAGTCCCAGATTTTCACTGGTAGGAGCGGTGGGAGGGGGAGTCACGTTCTTTGCAGAAAGGAACCCTCTTTCACAACCCAGGCTCTTTTTTTTCACTTGCCCGGCATGGTAACTCTTCTGTAAATCCTGTCAACCATTCAGGAGGTGGGCAGCTGCAAACTCCCTCTCTGACCAGGAGGTTGTTTCCCTTTGACACAGAAACGTTAAACTGATTGAGAGAAAAGTCCCAAAGGTAGAGGGGAAAGGGAACATGAAGAGGAGCCCCCCTCCCCAAACACCAGTGTCTGATGTGATATGGCGGTTATGAGAGGTTCTTCACTGGGAGATCTGATGAGAGTGCGTGCAAGCGGGTGTGTGTTTCTGAGGAAGAGAAGCAGCAGCAGCTAAAAATTGAGTAATATCTGCCTAATAAACACACCGGATTGTTGTGCGCGGCACGGGGGAGATTGAAATAAAGCATTAAGCACCTTACCAGGTCCGCACCATCTCTGCTCCTCCTGGGCCTGGTCTGGCTCCCATGATGGGGCCTTGGCAAGTACTGCTTGTGTCTCAGCCAATCCAGACGCTGCTCCAGCGGCAGCGCCAGGATTTGCTTGAGCAGTAGTGCGCATGTTCTGTTTGGGGCTTAACATTTTTTGCGACCAGCCCGCACATGTGCACTAGGCTGCTCATTAGAAGAGCGGCATAGAACAACCCTCGCTCTTCTAATGAGCAGCGCCTAGAGCGCATGTTCGGGCTGGTCGCAAAACATTTTAAGCCCTAAACCAAACATGCGCACTCTTGGTGTGCGCTCCGCCGACCACCGACCTGAGGCTGATAAATGTTATCGCATCAGACCCTTGCAGCTGAACTCCTGTAATGCTGACCTGCCCCCTTTTGAGTCGACTGCCTCTGGCGGCCTTGGATAGATTGCATTGCAAATGTGAGTGAGTCCGAGAGAGTGACAGCAACACTCAACTGGAGTATGGTGCCGCCATCAAATTAATTAGTGGGGTAACGCCCAAGCGCCCTAATGGACAGAGCACCCCTGCTGAGCACCAGTTACATTACACCTGGTTAGATTCATTTCTATTTCCACAAAATCAGAATAAGTGGGATTTTTGAACTAAAAATTGCACATACGACAAAGGAAAAACTAACAGTGTGACTTTTGGTCTGTTATTGTGCTATTCATATTTTATTTCTTCCCATTAAAGTACATTGAGTCAGCTCGGATGAGGAATTGATTGGCTAACGTTGAAGTGAGTGGCAGCATTCTGCCATACCACAAGGAGCACATCCACACAAAAAGAAGTCAGTTTCAGTGTCATGGAATACTGTGGCAATGTTTTTCTTTTTGATTACAAATAATTTTATCTTTTAAACCATGCTTGCTAGTTTTGTATTAAAACTGCATGTTAAGGTCAATAAAAATGCATACAATATTTAAATAAGCTTAAAGTTGTTTGTATTTGTAAACATTTCACTTGATCAAAAGCCACCCTGTCAACACTTGTGAAGCTGCCTCTAAAAAGCTTGGAGCAACTGTTTACAGATAAGAATGGGAACGGAACCACCTTCATATCTAATTGATGGATAGACCAAAGTGTGATAATCCTTTTTCTCTTTGGTGAAATTATTGCAAAATGAATTTAGGGGCATATTATCAAGACAGGCGATAAAATTATCGCCGCTTTAGCGGCATAAAACTGCAGCTAAAACAGCGATAATGGGCTTGATAATAGGCTCTATGGAATTCCAATTGAAGCCCATGTTGAATGTGAAGGACATCTAACATGGGCTTCAATTGGAATTCCATAGAGCATATTATGAAGCCCATTATCGCCATTTTAGCAGCAGTTTTTTGCAGCTAAAGCGTCGATAATTTCATCGCTTGTCTTGAGAATATGTCCCTTGGTGCTACCGGAAAGATGGCCTAAGTACAAGGGATAAATACCTCTGCAAATCTATGACTTTTGTATCTATCAAGTAGTACCGCATCGAATGGTTTGTCACTCCTACGAAAGTAGAAAATTATTTTAAACTTAAGAAAACAAGTCTGGATGTAGATTTTATAATGGAGCATTGCGAATTCAACCCATATATTTTAGGTCATTGCTAATGAGATTCAACATCAATAGTGAAATCGGTTGGTGAGACTTTTTTTACAGTTTTTCCTTGCAAAAAGAGAGGAATGCTCCAGATACAAAGGAAGTAATAAATGTAATTGCAACACATAGGTCAGCAACTCAAACCTGAGATCAGTTGTTTACAATTAAGTATGCCTAATTTATTATCTTTCTTATTGCTCTACTCATCATGCAGACAATTGCATATCAAATTTATGCCATTAGGATTCACTCAGGAGGTTGTGATGGCCTAGGTTGATCAACTCATCTCAGGTCGTTATTGACTGTTTCCGGTACTGATTTTTCATTAAATCTTCTCATGCATTATGGGTGATGTAGTCATTTTGCTTCTATTGAGTCAACTAACACATCCAAAAACAATGATTTTAAGGTGAAAAGTTCAGTACTTGACACAGTGTCAGTAATGACCTGGAGCGAGGAGGTCACTCTATGCTCACCAGTCCTTCCATTGCCTCATGCCAACACATAATAAAAATTGGTGACACAAGATTGTATTTTTGCTTTATCAGCTGTGGCCTCAAGTGAACAAAACTTTGCTAAAACCCTTCATGCATTTGCAAATAGTTGAAGGAATGATATTTCATTACTTAACTCACAGCATAAGTACGACTGTTGGAGATGACCATCCTCTCTGTGGTATCACCCTATATTTCTGCCTTGTCTATTTTTGCCCGCTATAGAACTCTGTGCACTTTAATTCTGCTAACCAGCAGTGGCGTGCCTGTGGTCCCCCTTTTGACATGGTGAACTTGACATAACTCTGATTGGCATAGGTAACTTATCTAAAGGTTTCCAGTGTATGATACCACAGTGTACCCAGGGCCTGCAGGTTAAATGTCATAGGTGGACTGCAGCATTCACTGTGCCATCCACTAGAGTGACAATGCAAACATGCCTGTTGGCCTACCACCAGTAGCCTGGCTTTGCAAGCCTAAATTATGAATTTGGCCTATCAAAATAACTCTTTTAGACATTCCAGCCCTCTCCCTCTAAAATATTATGTAGTCATCCCTAACTTGGCCATACATGCTCGTAAGACAAGGTGCATTGTATTTACTGGAAAGACACGTAAACATGTAATGTTAAACAGGTAGTTACAGTGGAAAGACCCAAAAGGCTATTTTCACTGTAGCAGCTTTAGCTGTTCCATAAAAAAAAATTAAGATATAATTTTAACATCCACTATCTCCCCTTAGGAAGCAGCTACATAGTTCATGCTGGGACTTTTTAAAATATTCATTAAGAGCCCAATTCATTGAAAGAGTCAGATTTGTAATAAATATTTGAAAACAGGTACTTTAAAAAAGTTACCAGTTGCCTGTATAAAGCCTGTAGAAGCTCAAATGCATGAGATTCCAACTATCATCCATGTGCTCTACAGCTCCCTGATGATGTGTAAACTTGGGCCCAGAGGTGAGATAAATTACTTGAGAGACGGGAGGTGTTCTGCTTCCCTCCGACCAGAAACTTTATTCACTTCAAAAGGGGTTACTTTGCCAATGCCATTTGTGGGTAACACCTGGACCTGCCCCCTTCCTTTGTTGTCACGCTAGATAGTCAGGCACCAGGCCGAGTGATACATGAGTTGCCTTCAGAAATGTTTTTGCCTGACCACAGAGGAGCAATAGCTCCTTTCCCTGCTCAAACCTCCAGGGTGGGCCCGGTGAACTTCCCCTTGGAAGAACAATTCTGCCATGTTGGTTCAGGGGAAAGAGGGGCTCTGGGAGAATGATTGCAGTAAAACACATTCTCCTGAGATCACTTCAAGAACTTTGGAAAAACCGAAGAGGATTATAACTGAAAATAGTCTTGAAAACTGGACCTGCTCTACTCATGTACCCAGGACAAATAAGTGAACTCCAGGGGTAATACGGCTGACCTCCTGTTTGGGAATAAGAGACCAACAAGCTCCAACAGGCCTTTTTCTGCATTCCCAGTTGACCAATCTCCTGCATTCCCAGCTAACCAGTTCCAATTGGACCTTCTCTGGACTCTGCTGCTGATCACTGATGCACATTTGACCCCCAAGTGCAGCCCCAAGGTCCTGGACCATTGGTTGGTGTCAATGTGTACTCCTCCTGAGGTTTCCTGAAACCTGAGACTCTAAAAAAGTTGCCAACTTTTTTTTCTGAGAACCAACGTTGTACCAGGAATGTCATGCACTCATCTGATCCAAACAGCGAAGGAGCCGATGCTGAACCGCCTATCCCTCTTGAGGAAAGCACATGTAAATGAACCAAAACATTAGATCGCACTATGATACCACAGTGTACCAACGGCCTGCAGGTTAAATGTAATAGGTGGACTACATCACTCACTGTGCTGTAGTCCACCTATGACATTTAGTTATGTCCACCTGTGACATTATAGTGGCAATGCCAACATGACTGTAGGCATGACACCAAACGCCAGGCCATGCAGGTCTAAACTGAATTTAGTCTTCCAAAATAACTGTTTTTTACATTCCTACACTCTTCTTTTGAATATTATTAGGTCACCCCTAACTTGACCATAAATTCCCATAAGAAAAAGTGTATTGTGGTTAAGGGAAGGACATGTAAAGATTAAGGGGCCAATTATGATGTAGGTCCGATGCCAGTCAGAAGCTTTCCAACTGTGTCGGAGGCTTTCCAACTGACATGGTGGGTTGGGGGTTTGACAGCCAAATTATGATATCAGCGGGCGGAATGTAAATCAGCTGGCCACTCTAACTCGGTTCCGACAGGATCCGGGAGTCTTCCAGCCAGTTGGATTACAATGTCAGTTTCCCACAGCCTTACCGTGCTGACCCATCTGAATATGGGAAGTATGTAGGAAAGTGACTTTGGGGGCCCCTAACAGGGCCCTCTTGCCTTTGTGGTCTATGGTTGGTGGTTGATGGGGTATCCCCCTGTAAAACCCTGTAGGGTTTTACACACACACCCATTTCTCTAAAGGAGCCTGTATTATGGCCCGTTTACGGCTGTGACGCACGTTTCCATAGAGAAAAGTGAGTATGCAACAGAACTGTGTTCGGTCGCATCGGAGATCAGACGCTCCCGAGTTCGAGATGGTGTTGGTCGGAGGCAACTCTGACTGATATCATAATAAGCCCCTTAATGTTAATCAGGTGCTTTGAGTGGACCACACAACAAAAATTGTGATTCTCCTATTAACATGACCAGAGAATCTGCATTTCATTAAAGACACAGAGGCTGACACTATGCATTATCCTTTAATATCAACTCACAGCAGCCACACTACATCATAAAAGATAAAGTTCTAGAGTTAACAACAGTTAACAAAGGATGTATCTAGGAGATGATCTGCCTCTTTTAAAAGAATCGCAGCAGGAAAGAACTTCATAAACGGAGAGATCCAAGTAGAGCTTGAAAAACATCATGGAACAAACTTCAGTATCTCAATGGACAGCCGGTTAAACGGAATTACCTGAAAGAAAAAAATGATTAAGAACCAAGAGCCTAGAGAGCTAAAGACCTCATTACAATCAGAAAGATAACAGAAGCATAGGCATAAAAATAGAGTAACAACAATTGAAGCAATCAATAGGTTCATAAAAGACATATCAAAAGATGTAATAAGTTCATAAAAGACATAGCAAAAGTTTCAAAAGGAGGAGAGAGGGATAATGTCAGCCTCCATGTCTTTAATGAAATCCAGATTCTCTGGTCATGTTAATAGGAGAATCGCAATTGCATTACAAGACCGGAGGCTACATTATGCATGTTCGTAGCCCCGAAGGACAACATCAGACATATGCTCGATAGGCTTGCAATAATGACGAGCAAAGGTGTTAGCATTTGACCAGTCAGCAGCTTTCAGGATATCATCCTACTTACCACCTGACCAGAAGGATTTACTGGCCATAGCTCCTCTGATAGAATGTGCTTGAAACTTAGAGAGGTCGATACCAGCAAGGCTCATGGTAAACTTAACCCATCTAGCTATGGAGGTGGATGAAACAGGTTTAAAAGGTTTCACAAAAGAAACTAAAAGTTGATTTGCATCGTTAGGGTGTAGGAGAGACATCCTTGCGTCATACTCTTTCATACAAGCAACCACAGAAATTTTAAGGAAACTGTCAAAACGAGGATAAAAGATAAAATCTGACATGGTTTTAGTTCTTAGTAATTCAAACTTGACACCAAAAATATCCTAACATCTATTTGAAATATCTAAGCTTCTGATCTCAGATACTCTCCTACAGGAGATTAAACACAAGAGAGTGGAGAGTTTGATGGAGAGAAATTTTCTATTAAGGGAAGAGTTATCTGGCCAAGAACAAAAAAGGTCTAAAATACACTTGACATCCCAAAGGGTCTGATACTTAGGTCTTGAAAGTCTCCTTAGCCTAATACTCTTGAGGACTCTACAAATGATAGCATTTTTACCTACCGATTTACCGTTGATAGGGGAATGGCCCGCGGAGATTTCGGATCTAATGCAATTAATAGAACGATAGGATAGGCCTCTGTCAAATTGTCCGAACAGAAAATTTACGATATTGATGACAGGAGCCTCCACGGGATCCAGACTCCTTTCCAGGCACCAATTAAACCATTTTGTCCAAATGTTGTTATACCTAAGGTGTGTTCCGGGTGCCCATGATTCTCCGAGAAGAGAGAGAGCTGTCGACGAAAGTCCAGACAACTCGTTAGATTGCCTGACACTTTCCAGGCAAGAAGGTTGAAATTCCCCTCGAGAATAAGATGATGATCTTTCCCGTCTGCTTTTTAGACCAGGCCTGGAGACGCGGGGATCAGAAAGGGAACGTTGCATGCTAGTTCCAGGGCTGTTGGGAACCAAGCTTGGGACGGCCAAAAAGGAGTTATTAGGATCAGAAGGCATTGTTCCGATCTGACTTTCTGAAGCACCCTCTGAATCATGATGAAAGGAGGGAAGGCATAACCCAGGAAGTGAAACCATGGTTGGAGAAAGGCGTTCACAGCAAGTGCGCCCGGGTCTGGCATCCAACTGAAGTAGTTGGGAAGCTGGAAGGTAAGCCTGCTGGCAAATAATGGACCCCAAAAGTGGAAGAGGGTATTGAAGACGTTCACATCGAGTTTCCAGTCTGAGAAGTCTAGAAGGAATCTTGAATTCCAATCTGCAGAAATGTTCGATTTCCCGGGAAGATATTCCGCCCAGAGGGAAATTTTGTGTTTCAGACAGAACATCCAAAGTTTTCTGGCAAGATTGGAGAGATCTGCAGATCTCGTTCCACCAAGACGATTGATATAGGCCACTGCAGAAATGTTGTCCATTTTCAGAACAACAGACCTCCCTTGAATGGAGTGTTTGAAGCTCAGAGCGTATAAACCAGCTGTCAATTCCAGAAAATGTACGTGTTGAGAAGATTTCGTCAGGGTCCAAACCCCACCGGTGTTCTGGTCTTCCAAACGTGCACCCCAGCCATGAAGACTGGCATCTGATTCTAGGACGAAATCCCGGGATGAGCCTAAGATAGCTTTGCCGTTCCAGGCGTCTAAGTTCTCCAGCCACCAAAAGAGCTCTGCTCTGGCATCTGGGTACAGAGAGACAAGATCCCCATACCATAGACCTGAATTGAGCACTTTTCTCTTTATTCTCTGAAGCTCTCAGTAATTCAGAGGACCGGGGAAAATGGCCTGGATGGAAGAAGAAAGAAGCCCAAGAAGTCTAGCTAGTTTGCGGAGTGTTGAAGACTCTTGTTTCAAGACGGACCTGATCTCCTTCCGGATCTTGGCAATCTTCTTGGCAGGAAGAAGGAGAAGACATTTCACGGTGTTTAGAGTGAAACCATGGAATTCTATGGTCATACAGGGAGAGAGAATGGACTTCTCTCTGTTGATGATGAATCCTAGACTCTCTTCTAAATTCATGGAAGTTTTTAGATCTTTTGGGAGGTTTGAATGGGATTGGGACATGATAAGAATATCGTCCAGGTAGATGATGAGCCGGATTCCCCTCTCTCTTAGAATTGTAACAATACACTTCATGATCTTGGTAAAACAGCAAGGGGCAGAAGAGAGGCCGAAGGGAAGAGCTTGAAACTGGTAAAGATGTTCCTTCCAAGCAAATTGAAGGAAAGCTTGATGTTCTTTGTACATAGGGATAGTGTTGTAGGCATCCTTCAGGTCTAACTTGACCATCCAATCTCCTTCGAGAAGGAGATCCCTTAGAAGGTGGATACCCTCCATTATGAAATGACGATAAACCAGAAATTTGTTGACTTCTCGAAGGTTTATTACGGGTCTCCACCCTTTGTCCTTTTTCTGAACAAGAAACAGTGTGCTTATGAATCTTGCATCGGACCAGGGAACCTCCACTATTGCGCCCTTTTTGAGCATAGAAATAATTTCTTCCTCCACGATCTTTTCCTGATCCTCTGAAAGGACAAAGGGTTGGGGTAAGCGTGATTGGAAGGGGATCTGTCAAAAAGTCTATCTTGAAGCCCATAACGGTTTCTAGAACACATGGATCTTGTGTGATTGAATCCCAGACATGATAAAACTGTTTTAGTCTCTCCCCTACTATGGGAGGGAAAGAAGAAGAAGGAGTAGTACTTACTTGTAGAATTGGAGGTGTTGGGAGTACCACGACCTCTCCAACCACGGTTTATTGGACCCCTTCCTCTTTGGGGGAAGAAGGGTTGTCTAGGGGGGTAGAAGCCCCTTCCAGTTCCTCTGAATGACGAATAGGGTCGTTGGTTGCCTCAGCCGAAAGAGCGACCCCTTCTACCGGCCTGACCAAAAAGGTTGGTGTTAAATACCCGTCTTAGGTTATTTTGAGCCCTATCGAGAGCAGTGAAGGTAGACACATATTTACCAATCTCCTTGATAATATCTTCCCCGAAAAGGAGGCCCTTAGGGTTTTGAGAGGGTTCTCTCTCTGCTATGTCTCCTAATTTGGGGTTAATTTTATTCAAAATGGATCTCCTCCTTTCAACGTTTAAACTGGAATTAGCGTTGCCAAGTAGAACAACGGCTCTTTGGCTCCACCCTCGAAGAGAGATCAACATCCAAAGGGGTAGAGGAGAGGTGTGACTGTTCCGCCATGTCCAAGATTCTAACAGGTGGACTTAAGACATCCAAAAATCGGTCTTGACAGCCCTTAAGAGCTCTCTCCAGGCCCTTTCTAGGGTCTCTCCCTAATTTAAATAGGAATTTGATAAGGTCAGGATCTAAGTTTGGAGTCTGACAGACCTTCTCATCAATAGTAGGTCTGGGAGATTCAGATCTCATTGTGTTTCTAGTATCTCTATCTAGAAGGTACCTTAACCAACGCGTGACGAACTGGGAAACATGTTCCTGTGGGAACCACTTCGAGCTATTAGGGCGAGAAATATTTAGGGGAGAGAACATCTCTTCTCCTATAGGGTTAAGTATGGTATTTTTAGAGGCGGGCTCTGAATCAGGTTGAAAATGAAAGTCATGCTGGACCTCATCAAGGTCAAAGACGAATTTGTCTGAGGGATCGCTGGAGGAGTCGCCATCATAGGAGGAGGAAGAGGAGTCAAAACCAACATTCTTTTTTTGTTTAGCACTACTGCAAAGCATACCGTGAGGGACACCGTTCATATTTGTGCCGCCGATCAAGGGAGTGTCCCGAGGGACATCACGTTCAAGTGAGGCGCAGTGGCCTCCCATCCAAAGTGAGGTGCTAGGACCTCCCGAACTGTGAGAGGCACTAGGGCCTGTAGTGCTTTCACAATGTTTTGTCTTTTTTGGACCTCTTAGTGTGAATAGAGGGGAGGTCTTGTGAATCAGAGGATCTCTTAGAGGACATGACTTCCTTCAGGGACGACATCATACAGGATTTAATCTCCTGTTGAAGGAATTTCTTAAGTGAATTGCCAATAGGCGCAGGAGAGCTTGCGGTAGCGTCATCCGAATCCATGTCAGACATGGTGTATAAAATATCCCAGGGGGTATAAAGCGATTTAAATCGAGGAGATGAAACAAAGTTAATAATAAAGAGTAAGTATTAAAACCACTTCTCACTGTCCTCTTTTCTTTTTTTTATATTAAATATCGAATTTTAAAAACTAATTCAAGAGCTCCACTTTTTTTTTTTATCTATGAAAGGTAGGTCCAGCAAAGTGTAGGGAAGAATTAATATACTCTCCTAGCCTGTAGTGTAAGCTAATGAACAAGTACGTACATTTCCCAGCCTGAAATGTAAGTTATTAACAAAGTAAATCCAGCTATTGCTGACAGTTGGGTTAAAGTAATCAGGATTTCTTTTTTTTAGGCTAGAACCTAAAAAAAGGGGGACAAACGAGCAAGGCAAGGTATCTCCGGCGGCTGAGGCAGAGCAACTGACAGGTTAAAAAATGAACGCTTGAGCCCAGCCGCCGGAGAAGAGGAAAGTCGCTTGGGAAAGGAGGCACGCAATGCGGGTGTTGCCAATGTCCCTTCCTTTAATCACAAGCGCACCTCCGTGAAGAAACGGAAAAGGCAGTTCGGACGAATGGCAAAATTTGCAAATGGAGCAGCGCGAACGCGCAAACGAGCGAAATGGAGGAAAAAAGGCTCCTACAGAGGGTGAGATGGGGGACGACCATAAATTGGAAGTCCATAGGGAGGAGGGGGCTGGAATGGGGAAGCCAGCGCCACCCACGGGCAAAGAAATAAGGGAAATGTTACAGCAATGGGACAAAGCACAGTGTTAGGGGCTGAAGCGGCATAAAGCCACAAGATAGCGATCAGAAAAGGCATAGAGCGATTAAAATCAGCACAACATCGGCAAGAAGGCACAAGCTAATATAAGCTGCACAATACATTAAAATCAGCACAACATAGCTACATAATAAATAAAAGTACAAGCCTAAAGCTTAAAATGAAGGAGAAGCAAGTAGTAGTGACTTATCTGCTGGCGAGCCGCTTTTAAAAGAGGCAGATCATCTCCTGGATACATCCTTTGTTCACTGTTGTTAAATCTAGAACTTTATCCTTTATGATGTAGCGGCTGCTGTGAGTTGCTATTAAAGGATAATGCATAATGTAGCCTCCGGTCTTGTAATGCAATCCAATGAGTAGACATAATTTTATATTAATTGTTAAAGATTAAAAGTGAAAAATAATGCTTAGAAAGCAATAAGCTCTATCTGCTTGTGCTACGGACCAGGGCAAAGTCAAGAGTTCCGGTAGACTGAGATGGAGCGCAGGATGGATACAGGAGCCATGCAAAGCACATTAAACCAAAATACTTTGATCCTGTTTGCAAAAATTAGATGGGGGGTGCAGCTGAGCGATGCGTCAATTTTCTCCATGCAATGTTGATGATGCATCAGTTATAAAGATGAAGCGCTGCTTCTGAGATGTTTTGGTTCCGAAGTGCGATGTGCCAGTTTTCTCAACACAGTCCAGGGAATGCATCAATCGTCTCTCACTGCAGTGGCAGTGGTTCTGATGCACTGGTATAGATGTCGATGGGTCAGCTCCGATGGCAATGTGCTGCTTCCAAGTGCGATGAGCTGGTTCTGTTCCCACACCAGCAATGATGCCTCGATTCTGCTTCATGCAGCAGAGGATGCGTTGGTTCCACTGGGGGTAAGAACTTGTATCTACTTCCAATGAACCAGGCCCAGGAGAGGGCATAAGACTCTGATATCCCTGAGTCTTAAAACAGGAGGCAAGCCAGCATGCTCTTGGAGATCACTCTGAGTTCAAAGAGTCTAGCTGTTCCTCAGAATACTGGAGCTGCTGTAAATTTCTATCCTCCTGGGACCACTCAAAAGGTACCTTCTTTCATAAAAGTCTAGTGATGGGGTTTACAATGTCAGAAAAATGGCAAATAATTTGTCTATAAATGTTTAAAAAACAGAGGAAGCTATGTATCTTTTTTATCGTGGTCGGTGCTGGTCAATCTAACATTGCCTGAACCTTTTTTCTATCCATGGTCGCACCAATTGTTGACAAGATATATCCGAGAACCTCAAAACACTGGGTATGGAACATTCATTGAAACAACTTGAAGAAAAGGGCATGTTCTCTGAGTCATTGCAAGACTATCGTAACATGGTCTCTGTGTTCAGTCATGTTTTGTGAATAGATCAGGATATCGTCGATGTATACAACAATGCAAATATCCATCAAATCTCGCAGAACCTCATTGATAAAGTACTGGAAGGCCGCTGGGAAATTGCACAACCAAAATGGCATGACTGTGGATTCAAAAAGTCGAAATGTAGTCCAAAAGATGGTCTTACATTTGTCACCCTCTTTTACACAAACAAGGTTGTATGCAGTGAACCACACAAGTCCATTTTGGTGTACAAAGTGGATTCCCGAACCTGATCTAACAAGTCTGGTATTAATTGCAATGGGTATTTTTACAGTCACTTTGTTCAATACTCTGTAGTCTATGGCCCCGCAAATCACAGTCACTTATGAAAACAAAGAAGAGCGCTGATGACACAGTAGGGTTGGAATGTCTCCTAAACCCTAAGGGTAGCATGTCATGTAGATATTTTTTCTAATGTTCTGTCTCTGGATCAGAGCGTGTGTAAACACGACTGCAGGGTAGTCAAACAACCGGAATTAAATCTATACGACAATCAAATTCCCTATGAGGAAGTAGTTGTGTAGCACTGTGTTCGTCAAAGACATCTGTAAAATCCTGGTATTGTACTGGAAGCTGGTTCAAAGGGCCAGGTTTTAAGACTGCACAAGTCAACAGAGATGGAGGTGAATGTTTGCGGTGGGCGGCATGTGAAAGCACCTTGAGGTACCAGGTGGCTTGGAGAACGGATGATGAGAAAGCTATGGAGAGGGCGACTGCATGGGAAATGATGGTACAGGCGCTCCGAGATGATGCTGACGAGGGGAGTGAGGGGATGGAAGCATCAGGGGCAGCTAACCCCGCTAACTTACCCGGGGACACACCTTAGCGAATGTATAGGACCTTCCTTCAACACACCAGACTTTACTCTGACTAGTATTTTTGCACAGCGCGGCCACGGGGGGGGGGGGGGAGAAAGTTCCAAACTGTTCGGGTGATGGGGGGGAGGGTGTTTTGTTTCGGGGTGGGGGAGGGGCGAAAATCACTAAAGCAACCCACTTTTTCTTGCAACAATGATGTCGGACAATGAAGTATGCAGCAAGGAATGTCCTAATGGTAAAGGCAGAACTGTCTTCTTTAAGGGGACGTGCCAATCAGGCTGGGGGACAACAGTCACAACTATATCTTCTTGCTATGCTCTTTCATTGTAATGTGAATTTACTGTCTGTACATTTATTTTGGTGATGCAATAAAAACGATGTTACAAAAAAAAAAGGGGATTCCAAGGTGACAAGTTGGGGGGAGCAGTCAATGACAGGGTTATGAAGTTGAAGTCAAGGGATCTCTAAAATAGCATCAACGGTAGGTGTGTCTATGAGATCTAAGGTCAAGGTAAAAGTATGCCCATTCTCACATACTGAAGATAATGGAATCATTTGATACACAATCATCCCAAAAGAGAACGCAAAGCCATTCATGCTCTAACCTGCTCTGGATCAACTTTCCTAACTTGTAGGAAATGTAAAGCACTTGCCTAGGCTATATCCGAGAAGTTTCTTGTATCCCCGGAATCTATGAGCATTGGTAGAACCTGCCTCTGTTGGGGTGAAACAAGAAGGGTAACAGGAATCGTTAAATATCATGGAACCTCATGTGAAGTATTAGACAAGCAATAGCGGGGTCAGTTCAAGAACCACACCTAACTGATTGACCACTACGCCTTCCGGGCTCTCTAGTTTTCCTTCAACATGTCAGATATTAAGGGGCTAGCCTTCTGAATTCCCTTTGGTTTGTCAGAGCATTCTCATGCAAAATGCACTGCTTTACTGCAACATAAACATATGTTTAATTTCTTTTTACATTCTTTTTCCACAGTGGTAAGAGGGCTGCACAAGCCCCCATTCAGCATGAGTTCTGTAGTATCATGATTATTTGACTCTGTCTCTTTCCACTTGGACCGCACAACAACCTATGGTCAAGCTGACAACTAAGTCAAAGAACCTTGGAACAATCGGATGATAAATATACAGTGTGCACCCGGGAAACCTTTAAGTCATCCCTTAACCCTCTGTAAAAGTTATTTTTTCCTCTGGCCACTGGGTTTCCGTAATTAGTTTGCCAAAGGCAGTAATGTTGGTAAGAAGATCCTTATTGCCCTGACATAAGAAATAACAAATATTATTGTTGGCCTGAAAAAAGTGTAATTAGCAAAGAGACAGCCCATCATCTCTTTAAACCTTATAAAATTATCTAAAACCTGGTCATTTTTTACAATGAGTTTAGCTGTTGCCCTAGGATAGGATATGATAAAGGCAATCCTAATTGTATCAGAAGGAAAGGCTCCAGGTTTACAAAGTAATTGCAACTGGCACTGACTCCAGAATGCATCAAATTGGCGACTTTCTCCTAAAAATCTTTTGGGTGGGGCCAAAGGCCTGGGGTTAGAGTAGTAACTGTGAGATAAACAGGAATAGCACTTCTGATAGCAGAAGGGCTGGTTTGATTTCCCAATTTCCAAAGTGTGAAGGTTGCAGAAATGCTCGTGTACCCTTGGGAACCACCCCAGCCCCCCAGCCTGATAACCAGGGGGAATGGTAAGGGTGAGATCGGACAAGTTTATCCTGAAGTGACTGATTTTCCAAGTGTAAGGACTGAACTTGTGCTGCACATCCCTTAAAGCCCTTTGGGTATCTTCAGACAGGGCCTGGGCCAGGTCCTGAACTTGTATCCGGCCATCCACCATCCGAGCAGTAGAAGCATGCAAGACTTGAACTGCTGTCATGCACTCACCTGGTACCAATCGTGGAGATTATGCCGGATCCAATGCTGGACCTCCTATCCCTCCAGAGGACAGCACATGTCAAGGAACTGAAACCTTAGATTATACACTGTCCCCTGGAGGAAAAGGGGATGAGATAAAATATGAAAAGAGAGACTTGCAGTACTGGATCTGCTCAGTAGCTGTGGGGTAACAGCCATTGCATCGCATGAGTAACAACGCATGCAATTACAACGCGGTTGTTACAACGATCGCTTTGTTTCATCGCAGTACCCTTACTACAAAAGTCTATACAATGACTTGCAGTAGGGGGCACTCTAAGATAAGGAATAGTATAATTTACTATTCCAAAACCTTCCCTACTGTTGCATACACTGGAGTTGGATTAATAAATTATACTATTCCAACATCCAGCGCCCCCTACAGCAATTCATTGTAACAAGACTTGCATAGTAATGGTTCTGCGATATAACAATGCAGTCGTTGTAACAACCGCGTTGTAATTGCATGTGTTGTAAATGCATGAGATGTATAAGTATATATGCATAGCTGTGCAATACTGTGAAACAGGATTTGTCACTCCAAATACCTTCTGTGTCTGAACCGGAACAAAAACTCTGGTTTTGCAATTATACAATACACTGGAAATAACAAGAGGAGGGACTTACCATCAGTACACTAACAGGTCTCTACATACAGTGCCCATGCATTGACAAAAATGACATACACTTAGAGGTTTCATCAGCAGCTCGACATGTGAACAGAATTACTAAAACCACATATTGGAGTGTGTGCACTTTCAGGGATAAACTCAGACCACAAATGTCAATACATGTTTCATAGAGATATCAAACGCTCTGAAGTGCTGTCTCTAGCCGCTACTGTTTATCAGGGAAACACAAAGCTAAAGTCTTTAGTCCTTGGGCAATCACTGTTCTAGTGCCAAGGTTGCAAGAAGGGTTGGGAGTACAAACACACAAGAAGAACTGGAGTAAATCACAGAGAGGGCATGACGTCTATAGTCTTTAAAGACACTGATCCTCTGAGCTAATTACTACAATAGGAGGATCGGTGTGCACTAACCTGTTATCAAGTGGTTTGCCTAGTTCTTCCACTTTACTGAAATTTGAAGAAGATCTCAAGACTTTGACTCAGGGAGTCACAGGGGTTCCGGAGTAGCTGTGCACAAGGGAGAGGTGAGAAAGATGTCAAGGGATCTGGAGGCATGGTAACCACCAGTTTCACTTGTACTTGAAGGAGACTGGATTGCTTCTCCATTCTGGCAGGATTGTTCGGGTGACTGGGAAGGGCGCAGCTTGTTCTGCAGGGAGCGAGTCCTGCCACGACTTGGGATTGGGAGGGGTTTATATGCCCTTTCAGAGAAAATAGCTCCTTGGAACTTGAGCTGGGACATAGCATTATGAGTAAGGATGGGCCATTGGCCAACCGGCTTATGGAGCCCTCTACAGTTCTCAGAGGTTCACTTGGCAAACAAAGCTGGGGATGAGTGGTCACAATTGGTAGGGCTCAGCGGATTACCCATTTTGAAAATAGTGAGGAAATGGGGTGTAGCAGGGATTCTGCTCCTACACAGAACTGTGCATAGAGACGTGGAACCTCAGTGAATTAGCTTGTGCCAAAACTCACCTTAGTATCTAAAATCCCAATACCGGACTAGCATCATTATCTCATTGGTTCTTCCATACCACCAATGATTAGACAACCCAGAACATGGAAATTAGATTACCTCAGGCAATGTGGAACACATGAACACTCTTTCGTTATACTCTCATACCAGTCCAAAACGGAGTCAAAGAAGACACAGGTAAATTTGAAATATTTATTTCTAATGCCGTGTTCTCATGTGCAGTCCCTTAGCTAATACAAGCAGAAATATTATAAGCAACAAGATTATCAGCATAGTTACTATTCCATAAAATACAAAGGGAGAAAGCATGTTACAATGCTAAATGGAAACAGGTTTAAATATACCTATATTTCATCCTCCCTTGCTACTAGGTTATTTTATATCTACAAAAGGTCTCTTGGGATTACAAGGGCGGCCCCATACCTCTGGTACTTAGCAGAAATGGATCACATCAGATTCTGCACCAACTCTCAGCATGCAAATGTTCTCCAAGTGTGTGTGATCATGCCTATGCAGTGCATTATTAAACGCGCCAAAATCAGAGGTGGCCACAGCTGCATATATGTTATGTCTCGAACGTGCGCTGATCAGTCCAAACAATAACCACTGTGTTGAAATAACCTTGAAGGCCTCAGCACTCACTGTTCAGAGAAAGCTTCCCAAGCAAAGCTGCTAATATAGAAAAACATATTATTCTTGTGTGAAGCAAAACACTCTGCTAGACTCTAAACATTTATTATAATATGCTGTGTGCAAAAGGCTGCAGAAAGGAAAAATGGTGTTTAAACTTCTAATAAGCTCTTGTCAACTTAACACAGTGTGAATGCAAGGCACAGCCCCACGACAGGGGTGAATTCTCTCCTTCAGAGTTAGAGATCAATCTAGCGTTAATACTATCAAGCAGATCAGGGATAAGAATGGGGTCCTTATTGCTGTTCCAGCTGCAATCTGTGAGGTCTTCTGTCAATTCTACCAGGTCTTTAGTGAGTACTGTAATGCTTCCATTGAGGATATTTTTCATTTTATTCAACATTTTGATCATGAGGTGTCTCCCATCCAACGGTCCAAACTGAAGGGACCTACTATCACTCTTCTGGAAATTAAAAATGCCATTGGCTCCATTGACAGTGCTAAGACTTCTGATCCCAACTAGATACCAATAGAGTTGTATTCAATTTTTTAGCAGATGTTTGCTCCAAAGTTCAAGGATTTGTTTTATTCCTTTGAGTCTTCTGACCAGTTTCCTGAGGTGTGGAGGGAGAGAAATATCTTTATTTTTCCAAAAATGGGGGAAGACCCCACTCCCTGCAGATCATACCCCCCAATATCTTGTGTTAGTGCCGAAGGTAAGATCTATATGCGTGTTCTCGCCAATTGACTGTTGGTGAACATTTCAGAACTAATAGATTCATACCAGCATGGTTTTAGCCCTGGCCAGGACACAACATCACATGTTAATTCAGCAATCTCAGCTCTGGAGGTGGCCTCTTCTATGGAGGGTTCCGTCTGTATGATATGTTTGGATGCTAGAAAGGCCTTCAACTGAGTCTCCTGGCCCTTCCTTTGGGGGTCCTGGAATCCGCAGGCTTAGGCTCAATCTTTGTATCTAGAGGCAGGCCCCTTTTACTCAGCATGTGTTTGTTATCCGATCCCATCCAAATTTTCTGTGGTACCTGGCAGTGGTGTCATCTTCCCCTCAGTTATTTGCACCATATATAGAATCGTTTATTCAGACTCTTAAACAATCGGAAGCAATACAGCCTTTAAGACTTCATTCTTTTGAAGTCAAAATGTTGGCTTAGGCCGATGATGTTGCTGCTTTGACATCTGCTCCAATGAGTGGCTTAACTGCAGTTGTTTTAGCACATCAATCATTTGGAGAAGTCACTGGTTATAAGTTAAATTCAGATAAGACCCAAATGTTACCCTCATGGGCATAATGAGAGGTCATTACAGTTCATGGTCTATGTTGGGGTCACTCTAACTATTAATGTTCTGGCGATCCTGGAGAATAATTATAGGAAGCTGGATCAACATTCCATCAATATTTTTCTCAAGTGGAATCATTTTCATCAGGAATTTATTGGTCGCTGCAATCTTATTAAGTTGATTATCCTCCCTCTGTATGTTTACCTTTTTCACTGTATCCCACAGTTTCATAGAGTGGCTTTCTTCAATAAAGGAGAGTCATTAAAGCATAATTTTATCTGGACTTATTGAAAGCATTGCTGGAAATGTCAGTCATTACAACTGCCTAAAGAAGATTTCTTTATTACCTGGCATAATTGTTTCTCACAACTCTGGCTGGTATTGGAATGGGAGCAGTGGCCACAGGGCTTTATGTTCACAGAGTTTCTTCTGCTGGGTGAATCATTTTCCCCTGGACTGGGTTAAGTGGAAACCATGTATTTTAAGTTAACCCGCTTCAAGACGCTTAAAGTTTTTGAGTAATTTGGAATTCTTTTGACATCACCGTACGTATCTGTGCGATAATCCCATTTTTGTCTCAATATATTCATGATGGTTTTAGGGATGCCTGGAGAAGGGTCAATCTGCAGAATTTAGGTCAATTATTTGATCAAGAAATGTTTTTTTATATCAGTAACAGTTCTCTGTTCCTCATACAGTTTTATTTAGATATTTTCAGATCAGGCATTTTATTTTTAGTCTTGTGGAGGAAGATCTGTGAGTATGGATAATCCCTGCCTGGACCTAATAAGGAATGCTCCATTAAAAAGAAACATCGGGCTGGTCTATAAGGCAATTTATCTGTCATCCCAGGGTGATGCGTTAGATCCATTCTAGCTGAGGGCAAATAAGTGGACCACTTTGCTGAATATGGAAGTAACAGTTGCTACCCTTTAGTGTAGTAATTTGTTGTTTCACTCCACTGTGAACTTGTCACTTATTAGGGTACATCATTTGAACTATATCAACGACTAGTACTAAACCTTGCATCGTTTTTTCATTATGAAGCTGTGGCTGCAGGAACGGTGCTTCCACTGTAGACTTGCAGCAGCTGATTCAGTCCATATTTTTGAATCTTGTTCTATTTTGCTCTTTTACTGCGAATTCATCTCAGTTAGGCTTTATGGCATCCCTAACCTAGTGGTTGTGGTGGACCCAGAGCTGATAATGATAGGCCATTGCCCATCTAATCCCCCTTACCTGCTGGGCTTATATTTCTTTTCCATCACATTAGCTATACCGGTTTTGGCATGATTTTAGTCTTCTAGTGCTCCTCCTGATTCATGAATCGGGTAGCAGGAATTCATGAACATAAGCAGACTTGAGATGGTTCTAATCGAGAATGTTCCTCAGAGGAAGAAGTTGGGTGAGAAATTGGACCCAGTTCGGGGCTAGTTGGCTGAGGTGGCTGCTTCACAGGACTTGACTTGCCTATCTAGTCATTTTCCTTAAGTGCTCTCCATGCTGCTTTCCTCCACTTATGCTGTGTAATGTTCTGTACTGATCTGCTTTTTGTCAAAAGAGGTTTTTTGTCAATTAAGGATGTTTTCGGTTTTGGTTTGCCCCTAGTTATGCTCTTATCTAATTTGCCTGATACATAATGTATCTGGTCCCCTTGCTTGAGCTATCTGTTGTTTTTTTATGATTTACTTGAAATAAATAAATATTATTTAAAAAAAGAAAATATATATATACCCTCTCAAAGGCTCAATGGATGTAGCTTGATCATGTGTGGCACATAGGGTACATAGCTATCCGGAAGATTCTCAATCCCATGAAGAAAACATCTGTTAGTACACTAGCTTTGACCTAACAAGAAGGGCAGGTCCAACTTGACAATCGCAACCAAACCTCTATAAATAGTAAAAGTATAGATATTGGCCTGAGATACCCATGGGAGCATAGAACATTAACAACTTGTAACACAGACAGAGTCATTTACCTTTTGAAGTGCCTGTGTGCTCTCCAATATGTGGGTATGGCGACCTGTCAGGTCAAAACTCACATATTGGAACATATGAGTACGATACGGTGCAGTAAAACCAACACAAAATTATCTGCACATTTTAAGGATTTGGGCCACACAGAAAAATAACTACGTTGGACAGTACTTGGCAGACACTTTATCCCACCAAACATAGTTGACATTTCCATATTTTTATTGATTAGGGAACAAAGATGGTTTGATAGATTGAGAAGCAGCCACAGAGGTCTGAAGGATGGTATTCAATGGTTCCAATTGTTTGGGAGTACGAATAAATAATGTGATACTCAACAGAGTACATACATGCAGCATTGCATGTTTCAGTCTGAAGATTACGAATACTACAAATAAATAAAGACCAGTGAACTCTTTGAGCTTTCCACAAGAAATTTTGAAATTAACCCCTTCGCTGCGGCGGCAATTCCGCCGCAGCGCTGGGGGGGGTGAGGGGGGGGGGTGAGCGGCACCCGCATGCTCGTGACGGAGCCGCGAAATCAGCGACGCGCAGGCCTGCGGCAGGGCCATGACGGAACCGCTAAATCATGAGCACAGCTCAGCCGATGCTCATGACGGAGCGGCTCCGTCATGAGCATGGGAGGGGTTAACTGAGCAGTGTGTCAAAATAATAATGAGCTGAGGTGTGTCAAAGCAACTAATGAGAGATAAGATATAATAAGCTGATTATGAGAGGTGAACAGCCCGTTCGTTTGAATACTGTTGAAATAAAAAGCATTGCGGTATTCAAAGATGTCTGATATAGAGAATGGTGACGGTCGGATGTAGCAATAGGGAAACTGCAAAAGTACCATCCAATGAGTATATTGTAGTTACTAAAAATAAGAGCGGCACTTCAAGATGGCCGCAGTGGATTACGGCGGAGTGTAAGACTAGCAGTAGACAAGTGGTCAGAGTGACATCCCTCACGTGAGCGTACCCACGTGATAGACACATTATGACTTTTAAAGAGCGAAGAGAATACAACACCGGTATCGTCAGTGGATTCAGAGTGGGACGAGAACTACACGTTGATCCTAGAGTAGTAAGTGGGGTATTAAGCATTGAAAAGTAAATACACTTGGGCTACGGGACTCTGGGTGGCCTATATTGGAGGTATGAGTAATCCTGCATAACTACTGATATAAAGGGGTATTCATATGCCTTTTTAGAGAGGTATAGGCACCAAGTAGTGCACAGGCATATCTTGATTGCAAGATACGAGTGACGGTTCACTGTTTTAGGAGCTAGCTGTCATTTTTTGAGCAGTAGAAATGAGGGGCACAGAACTTTTTAACTGACATTTTCTTATCGTCAGAAGTATGAAGGCAGTCCTTCCTAATTCTGTTTTCCCATAGAGTGTGACGATTGGCTCACGGTCCCACGACAGTCCCGGGTTCAGAAGATAGCTGTGAAACTCGGGTAAGAAATGAGTGCATGTAAGATTCTTTATGCACAAATGTGGTGACATGATGGCAAGACCTAATGCAGATGATACGTTTTTAGGTTTACACTGACATAAATTTAATTAAAGTGTGTTGGTCACGACCAAAAATGAGGGGGCTATTAACATTTTTTGAATTCATTTGTCTTTTATTCTAACCACACGAGTGTGATAGCTATAAATTAATGATTAGGGTGGTGGTGGCTACCCTTTTTTAAAGCACATGAGAGGTACTTAAGGTGTGGGGAAGAAAACAAGGGAACTTAAATATTAGCTTGTTCTTTGTTTTTATCTTACAGTTATTCTGTTCCTCTGCGCTATTGCATGAGAGTGATATATGAAGATTATCCAGTGACTAAGACCTGAATGTGGGTCTAGACCAAGAACGTTCTTAACCCCTTCCATGCTCATGACGAGCTCAGCTCGCATGAGGCACAGTGGAGCTGTGCTTATGACGAGCTGAGCTCGTCATGAACAATGGTAAATCATGGTTTGCAGCACAGGAGGGGAAAGTCAAAGCAGCCAACGTGTTAAGGGATCAACACCCTGACGAAGGCCGCTGTGACCCCTGGGGGCATACATTAAAGGTCGAAACATGTTGGTTCTCCTCGCTGTCCCCATGCTCTCTCTGCCCGGTCTTTCCTTCTGTACATCTCGCTGCCCTGTGTCTCTGCTCAGTTTTCCCTTCTGTTCCCCTCACTGCCCTGGTGCCTCTCTGCCCCTCCTGCCCTCTGTTCCACTCATTTTTCCCTCATTTTTTGTGTCTCTCTTCCCTCTGCTCCACTTGTTTTTCCCTCATTTTTTGTGCCGTTCTGCCCTTTGTGCCACTCGTTTTTCCCTTGTTTTTTTTGCCTTTCTGCCCTCTGTTCCACTCGTTTTTCCTTCGTTTTTGAGCCCTTCTGCCCTCTGTTCCACTTGTTTTTTGCGCCCTTCTGCCCTCTGTGCCACTTGTTTTTCCCTCCTTTTTTGTGCCTTTCTGCTCTCTGTTCCACTCGTTTTTCATTCATTTTTTGTGCCTTTCTGCCCTCTGTTCCACTCGTTTTTCTGTCATTTTTTGTACCTTTCTGCCCTCTGTTCGACTCGTTTTTTCCTCGTTTTTTGTGCCTTTCTGCCCTCTGTTCCACTTGTTTTTCCCTCATTTTTTGTGCCTTTTGGCCCTCTGTTCCACTCGCTTTTCCCTCATTTTTTGTGCCGTTCTGACCTCTGTTCCACTTGTTTTTTGGTGCCCTTTTGCCCTCTGTTCCACTTGTTTTTTTGTGTGCCCTTCTGCCCTCTGTGCCACTCGTTTTTCCCTCGATTTTTGTGCCCTTCTGCCCTCCGTTCCACTCGTTTTTTTGTGGCCTTCTGCCCTCTGTGCCCTTTTTCCTCCTGTTACCTTTGTTGTCCCTCACCGCCCTCGCCGCTGTGTCCCCTGTGGGCCTGCCCCCTGACTGCCCACTGCCCATTCGCTGCCCCTGTCTCCCGACTCCCAGCTGCTCTTCCCTCCCACCTCCCCATATATGCCAGCAGCTGTGCGGGCGCGCTGCTGGCGCGCAGAAGGCACGCCTAAGGTGAGCCTGTCTGCACCCATCTGGCCCGTCCGAGCACAGCACCAGAACCCCTGCCCCCGCACCCACCATGACGACCGCCACCACTACAACGCCAGCACTCTGCACGCTCTCAACTCTGGACGGAGCTACACCTTCTTCAAGGCCGCCCGAAACGCACACACGGCCCTTCACCTGCTGGAACTGCAGCTACACGAGCTTCAGAGCCGACGAACCACCCGCCAAGAAAGACCCCAACCACCTCTGATGCATACTGCTGAACAGCCGCTCCACACGCAAGCATGCCGAGGAGCTCTGGGACCTGCTCGACACAACATCCCCGGAGGTCGCCTTCCCAACAGAGACCTGGTTTAACGGCTCCTCCACACCCGACATCGCCATACCCATCCCAGACGGCTACAAGATCACCGGCAGAAACCGCACCAACGGAGTCAGAGGAGGAATCGCCATCGTTCACAAGAACAGCATCAGGGTCTCGACTAGCACAGACGACGCGCTCAGCACCGCTGAACACATGCATTTCCAGATCCACACAGACCCTAATTCCACCCTCAACTGCACCCTCGTCTACCGACCCCCGGACCCCGCCCCTAGTTCAGCAACTCCTTTGCCGACTTGATCAGCATGCACGCCCTGACCTCCACCAACTACATCCTCCTCGGAGACCTGAATTTTCGCCATGAGAACAACAACGATAACAACTCCACAACCCAGATCGATAACCACGCCAACCTCGGACTGAAGCAACTCGTCACAAGGCCCACCCACTCCGCCGGCCACATGCTCTACCCAGTCTTCTACTCAAGCCTGTATGTCTCCATCAGCCACACCACCGAACTCCTCTGGACCGTCCACCGCTGCATCCACTTTGCCTTCCAGAAACCCACCACACACCACCGCACCCAACAGATCCCCCGCCGCTGCTGGAGCAAAATCACTGAAGACCAACTACACGGCAAACTCGCTCTCAGCCCACCCACTGAACCTTCCAACACCGATGACGCTGCCCACAGCCTCAGATGCTGGATCGAGGACTGCGCCAACATCCTCACCCCGCTGAAGAAACTCCTAGCCTCCAAACAAACCTGCCGGAAACTAGAGAAGAAATGCCACAGTAAACAAACTCCGGACAGCCACAAAGCACACAAGGACGCCAATCCCCAACCACCACCACCTCATCAGGGCGGCCAAGAGGACCTCCTTCAAAGACCGCCTCTACAACAACGCACACAATAGCAAGGAGCTCTTCAACATCGTGAAGGAACTCTCCAACCCCAGCTCCAACACCAACGACATCCCGCCGTCGCAAGCCCTGTGTGACTCCCTCGCCACCTTATTCCACTGCAAGATAGCAGACATCCACGGCAGCTTCAACACCAAGACAGCCCCAACAGACAGCAACACAACAGACCCTCCGTACACCATCGACAATGACCCCCTGCTAGCCTGGACCAGCGTGAGCATCAATGACACCATCTAGACTAGGCCTTGGTGGGAAATTCTGTTCCGTTCGCAGAATTTGCAAAATTTGGGTAATTTCGCGTTCCGCAGAGAATGAGAAATTGGCAAAAATTCTGCATTAGGCGACTTTGCGAAATGTTTTGCTTGTTCACGTTCACAAAATGCGTCTTTGTGAGATATTTCCCCCCAAGCACGCAAACAGCGATTGCGAACAGTGCACAAGCAATTCCGCGTGTTTGCGGAATTTCAGCGTGTTCTCAGAGATTTGCGTTACGCGATTAGGCAAATTAAACCCACCCCTAATCAAGACCATGGGCTCAATCCACTCGGGCTCTCCGTCGGACCCATTCCTGCACCACGTCTTCAACAGAGCAAGCAGCACCATCTCACTCCACCTGCGCAACGTCATAAATCTCTCCCTCGAGACCGCGACCTTCCCACAGATTTGTAAACACGCTGAGATCAACGCCCTACTCCAAAAACCTAAGGCAGACCCAAGGGACCTCAAGAACTTCCGGTACATCTCTCTGCTCCCCTTCCCAGCCAAGGTCATTGAGAAAACCGTGAACAGACAGCTAACCGGATACCTCGAAGAAAACAGAATCCTAGACCCTTCCCAGTCAGGGTTCCACAGCAACCACAGCACCAAGACTGCCCTCATCGCCCCCACCGATGACATCAGGACCCTGCTGGACAACGGCAATACTGGAGCACTCATCTCTCCTAGACCTCTCTTCAGCCTTCGACACCGCCTGCCACCACACACTACGCGCACTCCTCCACCCCACAGGGATCCGAGACAAGGCTCTGGATTGGACCACCTCCTTCCTCTCCGGCAGAACCCAGAGCGTCCGCCTCCCCCCATTCCATTCCAAAGCCTTCGAGATCATTGGCGGCGTACACCAGGGATCCTCCCTCTGCCCGCGCTGTTCTACATTTACATGGCCCCGCTCGCACACGTAGCCCGACAGCATGTCCTCAACATATTCTCCTATGCCGACGACACTCAGCTGATCCTCTCCCTCACCAATGACCACATCACAGCCAAAGCCAACCTCCACGAAGGAATGAAGGCCGTCGCCAACTGGATGAAGACCAGCCGTCTGAAGCTGAACTTGGACAAGACGGAGGTCCTCATCCTCTGCTCCAACCCTTCATCCTGGGACGACTCTTGGTGTCCGATGGCACTTGGGGCAGCCCCTACACCCACCAACCACGCACGCAATCTGAAAATCATCCTCGACTCAGCGCTCTCAATGACCACGCAAGTCAACACCGTCTCCTCCTCCTGCTTCAAAACCCTCTGCATGCCCCACAAGATCTACAGATAGATCCCGACAGATACAAGACAGACAGTCACCCAGGCCCTTGTCAGCAGCAGACTTGACTACGGAAACATCCTCAACGCAGGAGCACTGACCAAGCTCATCAAATGACTACAACACATCCACCACGCCTCGGCACGACAGATCCTCCACGTACCACGCCATGGCCACATCACTACCCACCTGAGAAACCTGCACTGGCTTCCCGTCAACAAGGGGATATCCTTCAAGCTCCTCACCCACGAACACACAGCACTCTCCAAGACTGGCCCAGCCTACCTCAACAGACAGCTCTCCTACATCTCCAACCCCCAGCTACGCTACGCTGACCTCTCACTCACCACACTCCCGCGCATACGAAGAACAACCACCAGTGGGAAATCCTTCTCCCCCCTCGCTGCCAAGACATGGAACACCCTCCCACTTAGCCTACGACAGACCCAAGACCTGCTGACCTTCAGGAGGATACTCAAGACCTTGCTGTTCGATCGGTAGCCCCCCTCCCCCCAGCGCCTTGAGACCCTAGTGGGCATGTAGTGTGCTTTACAAATGATTGATTGAATGAAAGAAAAGTAGCTTAGTGTTTTTTATTTTCACAGTGCATCCTTCATAAAAAGGAGCAAATGACAAAAAGGAAATGGTGTGACAATATTTTCTAAGGAACAAAATCCTCTCAACCCCATATTATTGGGATATTTTAGCTCCATTCCATGATCCATGACAATATATTAAACTCGCCTTCAGTTTTGCTCCTTTACTTGGTTTCGAAACAACTCAGCGACCTTTAATGACTGGATAATGTATTGTAGGGTGTATTTTATTCCATTTATTAGGAATGGAAGCCTATAATACCTGTATAAATCCAGCCTCTAACTACCTTATTATATTCTAGATGTGACACCAAGCTGTCTGTACTTTTCCTATTAAAGTTTATCGTTGACATTACTACTAAAATATAATATGGCCAGTACCTGTAGGCTGTGAAAAGCAAGTCACAGAGCAAAATTGTTCTTTAATTAATAAAACCCCTAGCTAGTTCCATATTCTGCTGAGGTATGTTTCAATGCAATGCCTGCCTTTACTTTATAAAAGGACATTTGTGGCCATATGTTGATTATTGCCCATCTAAAACGTATTACATAAAATCAGGCATCTACTTTTAAAAATGACTTAAATAACTGCCTAATCTATATTTTGCCACAAAGTACAAGTTGCACACTGTCATGTGTATTTCCTTTGCTCATGTTTCACATGTAGTCTGTATATGTCCAACCACGTCATCCCTTCCATGAGCAGGGGCGAAAGAGTTAAGAGAGTTCTGTGGATAGGTAGATGATGTGAACATATGTTATGAAGCCTAAAATATCACCCAAGATTCATATAGTGGAACCAGCCAGTATCAATCTTCATCTTTATTCACATTTGTTAAATGCATAATAGTACAGAGGAAAATCACAATACAAAATAAGCAAAAACATATTAAAACATCAATTGGTTATATGTTAAAATATCAATATTCTCATACATATCCATTAATTAAAAACCAAAAAACAAATTACAAATCATTTTCAGCGGATAACAATCGACCAGAGCATTAAAACAAACAAGTTAAGACAGAACCCCTCCTGTGCAAGTCTTTCAATTCCCACAGCTGTTGCCTGCTTTTATAGTAACATCCTTACAGTAATTCATTGAACTGTTGAAATCAGGCTAATAAAACTAATCAGATAAAACAACCCCCCTTTCTGAGGAACCTTTCCTTATTCGCAAAATTAAATGTAAAACTTTCGCAGTCATAAAACAAACGAAAGGGGTTTCCAGTGTATTAATAATTACAAGGGCTGCAGAATAAGAGGATACACTCAGTTGTGTTATCATTGGGAAAATGAATTTGTTTCTAAAAAGGTTATAAAAACAGCAGAAGAATAAAATGTGCAACATGGTTTGTGCGGATCGTTCATCACACAGGCATAGAGATAAGTGATTTAAAGAGTGTGATTGGGCTGGGTAGGCTACCATTGAGGGAAAGGGGTGCAGTCAGTTCGCTGTATATTATTGGAAACAAATGAGAGATTGGAATCAAGTCCCATGGCCATTCTAGACAGAGTCTGCTAAAATGAAACCGTGCCTCTCTAAGTTTGATTTTAGAAAAAGCCAGGCATTAGAAGGTGTTGTATGCAAAAAGGTTAAGCCCAGGTCTGTGAAGAACTGCTTAACATTTGCTAGCCACGGGATACTGTTAGCTCATTCAAGATTTATTATATCTTTTATTACCACTTGGTTTATCTTAACCGAATCTCACTTCCAGAGTCTTAGTCATATTAGGAGCGTGCCAGCTTGATCAAGTCGGTAATAAAAGGAAAGTCAAGTGCTTTATGGGCAAATATATTCGAGCAGAATGGAGGGACAGAAATGAGCTATTTAACAAATGTATCCTCCACTGTCTGCAAGCTAACCACTTGAACAATAACCCAAATTTCCGTGCCATAAGTGGCTATGGCTACTGATTTTGCCAGATAGACTTCAACCATTTCCCTGCAAGGCCTTTTACCCAGGTCAGAACCAAATTTCCTGAGAGCAGCTATACTTCGTTTGAACATGTTAGTTATGTTTTCTACCATAGCAGACCTACCATGTTTGGAAACAAAAAGGAGGCCTAGGTACACAATCCAGTCCCAACCCCCAGTTGGAGTCAAATTCACTTTTTTCTTCCCAAACCCACTGTCGTAACAAAAGTTTGCGATTTGTTGAAACTCAAATCCAGTTCAGCCATGTAATTTGAGTATGCCCCTATCAGACGCTGTAGGGCCAGGGGGGTTCTGGCCATCAAGACTGCATCATCTGCATAGAGGAGAGCAGGTAGCAATAAGCCGCCTGTAGATTGAACGGCCTGCACTGTGCGGTCAAGACTTTGTTAAGTTTGCTGGTGTATAAAGAGAAAAGAAAGGAAGGCCCTGGTTGTGTGTGATGGAACTACTTACCATTGCAGGTCTATAAAAGAAGCCCAAAGGGACTGCATATATCTGGGTTTGAAGTGAGGGGGCAGTCGGTAAACTCCACAGTGAATCTTGCACTAACCATTCATTGTCGAAGTTCAAAATGGCACATACAACAAACAATTGAGAAGGGTCTAAGGGCGGGTTTACCGACCGACCAGGTATATGCCCCAAACACAATATACAACAACAATTAATACCTGGGGGTCAAAAATAATATAAGTGAGTCAGACAGATTGGATCGCAAAACCAGGACTACGCAAAATAACACCAGTGAGAATTATTAGTAACTGCAGGCCTAGTCAAGGCTCAAGAGCACATGGAGAAAATAGTTCCCATCAGAAGCCACACTGTACCGCCCTCTTTGTCATCATTTGGGTTCTCCTTACCCAGGAGACAAAACGGCCAGTCAGTTGTTACTGTGACCGATAAATGTGATATGTGGGAAGTACAGAAATAAATGCAAGTGGCTACTGAAAAAGCAGTGTATAGTGATTGGGGTGAAAAGTGAGGGGTAATAATAAAATTAGGTGAACTGGGTAGAAGAAGGAATTTATTAATATCTCCCAATCTCTAAGATTAAAAGGCAGGTGTGAGTGCGGGTTTGAAATAATAACCACACTTTATAATGGTCAACATGTTTCTGCATTACATAGAACAGAGTTTCTAATGCATTCTTCAGGACCTTGTTGGAAATACACTACTGCTTTGTGAATGATAATGAAAAAATATCACCTGAGAATCCCAGGCGTACTCAACCGTAAACTGTTAATGCATAGTAGCATTGGATCCAAACCGAAAGACAAACAAACAGATAAACAGAGAAACAAAAGAGCATGAATGAATCCTACTCAAATAGTTCCTACTTCTAATCATACTGTGATTGCAACATATTCACTCATACTAGGACACTGGCTCTAGTATACACACTCACCCATGTATGTTGGTTGAGAGGCTTCACCCCACCTGGCCGCAGCGCAGGTAAAAGGAGCACCGCTCTAAAGATAATTATGAATCACTTTTAGCGCAGTTTCATCAAGAGAAAGAGAATAGAGTTTACATGGAGACAAAAGGTGAATGAATACCCCCATTGCGTAGTAAGAGGGTTTTATTGTAGGTACCCCGCCGTAACACAGCGATCATAGTGGAGGCTAGAAACAGGTGATAGCGCATATATAGGTCCGCAAATTATGTAATGACCAATGCGTTTGATTATACAAGACATGCGTAGCTTAGCGATAAAACTCAGGATCGAGTTGGCAATGTCGTAGAATAAGATGCTAGTTGGTGAGCATTGTCTCTGCAAATGCGAGGTAACGTGAACGGACTTATTTATCGGAAAACGGAGAGAGCCCTTTAAAGGCGGTAACATTCTCCGCGTGAGTTTTTTGCAGGCTGTCAGCATGCGCGCCGGGGAGCGCAGTGTCCCGCTTACCTTTCCGTCGGTGTCTCCGGGCAGTCTTCAGTACTGTCTGGGGGGGCACCGGCGATAGATGAAGGAGCCTCTTTGTAAGTTTGTATTTTGCTCCCAAGGCGTCACGTGACTGGGTGCGGTCACGTGATACCGAGAATTATGGGACTTGTAGTTCGAGGCCCAATAGCGCAGATGACAAATTGAAAAAATTTAAAAAATACGTTGCGCATAAGGGTGACGCTGCTGTTATATGTCAATCATTGTTAATGAGACTGGAACAAGCCCATACCCTAGGTGTTGTTAATACACATTATTGTGGTGGTGGCTATATAGGAGCCTATCTTCTCAAGCAGAGATAACGATTCATTAGGCAGCTAGTATCTAACCCAACTTATTTTGGTTGTTTTTGAGTAATAAGCAGTTAAAGATGTGACACTATTCAGAGCACCATTCAAAGGGACATCCAGGGTATTGGCTCATTGAGGCCCTCCTTGTCGCTATTCAAGCGATACACCCATTTCTGTTCAATTTTAAACAGAAAGCGACTAACGTCAGCACATGAGTCAGGAATGTGCGGTTGTTCCAGGACAGTCCAGCAAAAGTCCTCAGGGCCATGTCCCTTCTCCAAGAAGTGTGCAGTCAGGCGAGTAGCCTGTTTCCGGCATCGCACTGTACTTTTGTGTTCCTGGATTCGTGTCCGTATTCTCCTGGTCGTCATGCCAACATATCGTAGTGGGCATGGACACGTTATCAAGTAAATAAGATTGCTGCTGTTGCAGTTCGTGAATTTGTTTTGTGTCCATGGGCGGTTGGTGCCTATGTCGACCTCGGTGGACTTGCAAGTCTGGGGACAGACAGTACATACCCCACAGGGATGGTGTCCGACCACGGGTGGTAAGTCCCATAGGGTGCCCACTTGCCTCAATTCCTTGTTGCGTGGGCGTGTGTGGACTAGCTGGTCTTTTAAGTTTGGTTCTCTCTTGTATGCAAAAATGGGCAAGGCGATGTCATCACCTCCGGTTTTCAGGATTGACCAATGTTTTTTTATGATCTTTTGCACCTGATTTGATCGACTGTTGAAAGTATTTACAAAAGCAATGCGATCGGTCTTTTCTTTGGGTGGGAGGATTTCCAGTAGGGACTCTCTGTTGTTATTAGACGCCCTCTTCTTGGACTGGCGGATAATTTTCTTGGGATAGTTTTTCTCTTTCAGTTGAGCCTCCAGGTTCTTCGAATCTGTGAGATCTTTTCCTTTGTAGTGTACCCCTTTTGCTGTGATCAGCCTTCAGGCGATGGCTACTAACTGGGGCTTAGCTTTTGAGAGTGCGGAGGTACAAAATATTCTGGACGAGAACCCTAGTCTGCTAGATAGCATTTCGGCTCCACCTCAGGTAGTAAATAACGATGATGGTTGGAGCAAGGTTCTAATCCTGAAAAAATCCCATTCTAGAACATCTGTCCATGGCATGATCATGGCACAATACCTTCGAGGCAATTGTGCACCCTCGGGCCTCATTGTTAACAACGCACCACGCCTATTTCTTGATGATAAAGAATTTCTCAAGGATTGGTCAATGATAGCCTGGAGGTGCACAAGGGACTGGTTAGTCTTGATTATTAAAACCGCAAAAAGAGTAGCGGATACAATATTAATTGAGATTCAGGTACTTGAGGGCCAGATAAAAACCACTCTAAAAAGTGGATTATTCAAAAAAGGACAAGACGACACTGATAAGAGTAATAAAGACTTTAAGGAATCCATTTTGTTCATGAAATTAGAGAAATTTAGGAAAGACCTAGCGAAATTTTCAATGGAGAAAGTATATCCATACACGAGTGACACGTATACAGCGCCTACATTCAATCGAGGTGGCAAAAAGGGTGGCTCTACTTATGGCACATCAAGCTCAGATGGAGCCTCTAGTGATTCAGACACTTCGCAAACTGGATCTGCTGACCAAACCTCCAGGGGCCGAGGGAATAGAAGAAATTGGAGAAATGGACACCAACCGCAGAACTTTAACAACTTCCAACCATGGTGGCCGGTCAACCCTTGGATGATGGGACCAAACTGCCCTCCCCAAATGGGTCCTCCCTTCTGTCCACCCCAAATGCAACAAGGCCCTGGTGCCTTTCCTTTTTTAGGGTTTGGCCAGAGACGAGGCAGGGGCAGGAGGAGACAAGGAACCATGTCACAACAGGTCCACTGGAATACGGACACCAACACCCCACCACAATCGAGGATGGACCTACGCAGCGGGAAGAAAGTCCCACAAGACACTGCAGGGACAAGCAACCAGACAGCCTTGTGATGAACCTCAGTTCATATGCACTCTCTACTAACGAAGAGCGTCTCTTGAACAAAGGCTTAGGTTTGTAGCAACCCAGAAAGGAGATTCCTTCTTGGCCCAAATCGAACTAGCCAAGTTCTTCAGAAAAATAAGACTGCACTACTTTTTCTCTAAACCAACAAACTTGGGAAGTGTAATTGAAGACAAAAACACCGGACTGAAGAAACCATCTTCATTCAACCCACCTAGCGCTGTCTTACCTCCTAAGGTTTTGACTTTTGAAACAGCCGTGGAGAATGATGTCACACACCTCTACAAAACAGAGATCAAACCCTTCATGAATCTCTCAAGAGATGAACAGCTGGCCTTACGTTCACTATCATCCAATGATAGGATTACTATCAAGCCTGCCGATAAAGGCGGTGCTACTGTTATCTTAGATACTGAGACATACAGAAACGAATGCCTCCGGCAATTAAGTGACCGGAAATCCTATCTACCTTTGAGAGTAGATCCCACAGAAGGATTACAATCTAAAATAAGCACTTTAGGAGAGGAAGCAACAACTGAGGGTTGGATAACATCACAGGAAGGACAATACCTAGTTACCAAACACCCTACGATTCCGTATTTTTATTGCCTTCCCAAAGTGCACAAAACACAGAGGCCGCCCCCTGGTAGGCCCATCATTTCAGGGATTGGATCGGTTTTGGAACCACTCTCGACCTTTGTTGATCATTTTCTGAACCCCATGGTCAAGGCAATGCCCACATTCCTACTGGACACGAAAGATGTTTTAAGACTCCTTCCAACAATACAGTATAACATCGATACTGACATCTTAGTATCGTTTGATGTTGAGTCTTTATACACGTCAATCCCGCAAACCGAAACTCTAGAGGTAGTAGGCACACTATTGGAGCAAAACAACCACCAATCCATTACTCCAACACACTTCATTATGCATTTAGCGGAGATTGCCATGAAAGAGAATTACTTTCGATTCGAGGATACCACTTACTTGCAAACATCTGGGACCAGTATGGGCAGTGTTTTCGCGCCGAGTCTGGCGAACCTGTACGTCCACAACTTTGAGCAGCAAGATGTCCTAACGCCCACCAATCCATACTTACCATCACTACATGTATGGAAACGTTACATTGACGACATCCTGGTGGTGTGGCGTGGCACGGAAGAAGATCTAGTGTCATTTCATGGATGGTTGAATAGCAAGAACACTTACCTCAAGTTCACCATCGAATACAGCAGAACATCGCTGGCCTATCTGGACCTAAGGCTACATGCCACTCCAACTGGTATTGAATCGGAGTTATATCGCAAGCCAATGGCTAAGAATGCACTACTGCGATATGATAGTTGCCATCCACGAGCCATGAGGGACAACTTGCCTTTTGGTCAGTTCCTCAGGGTTCAAAGAAACTGCTCTAACAAAGAGTCTTTCGAGACCCATTCGAAGAGCCTGGAGGCTCAACTGAAAGAGAAAAACTATCCCAAGAAAATTATCCGCCAGTCCAAGAAGAGGGCGTCTAATAACAACAGAGAGTCCCTACTGGAAATCCTCCCACCCAAAGAAAAGACCGATCGCATTGCTTTTGTAAATACTTTCAACAGTCGATCAAATCAGGTGCAAAAGATCATAAAAAAACATTGGTCAATCCTGAAAACCGGAGGTGATGACATCGCCTTGCCCATTTTTGCATACAAGAGAGGACCAAACTTAAAAGACCAGCTAGTCCACACACGCCCACGCAACAAGGAATTGAGGCAAGTGGGCACCCTATGGGACTTACCACCCGTGGTCGGACACCATCCCTGTGGGGTATGTACTGTCTGTCCCCAGACTTGCAAGTCCACCGAGGTCGACATAGGCACCAACCGCCCATGGACACAAAACAAATTCACGAACTGCAACAGCAGCAATCTTATTTACTTGATAACGTGTCCATGCCCACTACGATATGTTGGCATGACGACCAGGAGAATACGGACACGAATCCAGGAACACAAAAGTACAGTGCGATGCCGGAAACAGGCTACTCGCCTGATTGCACACTTCTTGGAGAAGGGACATGGCCCTGAGGACTTTTGCTGGACTGTCCTGGAACAACCGCACATTCCTGACTCATGTGCTGACGTTAGTCGCTTTCTGTTTAAAATTGAACAGAAATGGGTGTATCGCTTGAATAGCGACAAGGAGGGCCTCAATGAGCCAATACCCTGGATGTCCCTTTGAATGGTGCTCTGAATAGTGTCACATCTTTAACTGCTTATTACTCAAAAACAACCAAAATAAGTTGGGTTAGATACTAGCTGCCTAATGAATCGTTATCTCTGCTTGAGAAGATAGGCTCCTATATAGCCACCACCACAATAATGTGTATTAACAACACCTAGGGTATGGGCTTGTTCCAGTCTCATTAACAATGATTGACATATAACAGCAGCGTCACCCTTATGCGCAACGTATTTTTTTAATTTTTTCAATTTGTCATCTGGCGCTATTGCGCCTCAAACTACAAGTCCCATAATTCTCGGTATCACGTGACCGCACCCAGTCACGTGACGCCTTGGGAGCAAAATACAAACTTACAAAGAGGCTCCTTCATCTATCGCCGGTGCCCCCCCAGACAGTACTGAAGACTGCCCGGAGACACCGACGGAAAGGTAAGCGGGACACTGCGCTCCCCGGCGCGCATGCTGACAGCCTGCAAAAAACTCACGCGGAGAATGTTACCGCCTTTAAAGGGCTCTCTCCGTTTTCCGATAAATAAGTCCGTTCACGTTACCTCGCATTTGCAGAGACAATGCTCACCAACTAGCATCTTATTCTACGACATTGCCAACTCGATCCTGAGTTTTATCGCTAAGCTATGCATTTCTTGTATAATCAAACGCATTGGTCATTACATAATTTGCGGACCTATATATGCGCTATCACCTGTTTCTAGCCTCCACTATGATCGCTGTGTTACGGCGGGTACCTACAATAAAACCCTCTTACTACGCAATGGGGGTATTCATTCACCTTTTGTCTCCATGTAAACTCTATTCTCTTTCTCTTGATGAAACTGCGCTAAAAGTGATTCATAATTATCTTTAGAGCGGTGCTCCTTTTACCTGCGCTGCAGCCAGGTGGGGTGAAGCCTCTCAACCAACATACATGGGTGAGTGTGTATACTAGAGCCTGTGTCCTAGTATGAGTGAATATGTTGCAATCACAGTATGATTAGAAGTAGGAACTATTTGAGTAGGATTCATTCATGCTCTTTTGTTTCTCTGTTTATCTGTTTGTTTGTCTTTCGGTTTGGATCCAATGCTACTATGCATTAACAGTTTACGGTTGAGTACGCCTGGGATTCTCAGGTGATATTTTTTCATTATCATTCACAAAGCAGTAGTGTATTTCCAACAAGGTCCTGAAGAATGCATTAGAAACTCTGTTCTATGTAATGCAGAAACATGTTGACCATTATAAAGTGTGGTTATTATTTCAAACCCGCACTCACACCTGCCTTTTAATCTTAGGGATTGGGAGATATTAATAAATTCCTTCTTTTACCCAGTTCACCTAATTTTATTATTACCCCTCACTTTTCACCCCAATCACTATACACTGCTTTTTCAGTAGCCACTTGCATTTATTTCTGTACTTCCCACATATCACATTTATCGGTCACGGTAACAACTGACTGGCCGTTTTGTCTCCTGGGTAAGGAGAACCCAAATGATGACAAAGAGGGCGGTACAGTGTGGCTTCTGATGGGAACTATTTTCTCCATGTGCTCTTGAGCCTTGACTAGGCCTGCAGTTACTAATAATTCTCACTGGTGTTATTTTGCGTAGTCCTGGTTTTGCGATCCAATCTGTCTGACTCACTTATATTATTTTTGACCCCCAGGTATTAATTGTTGTTGTATGAAGTTCAAAATGGCACAGTCATTATCAGTATTTTTTACATCCGCCCCAGTCCACTGCGTTCTTCTAGCCATGATCAGATGACCACACTTTGAATTTTGTTACAACAACTGCGTTTTTAGAACGAGGTATCTTTACATTGCAAGTCAACTTCATCTTCAACTTCAAAACAGCTTTATTCGGTTGGGACAGACAACCATAAAAGCACGGTATATAACGCATTACAGTTTAAAATTGATAAAAATCAGCATACATTTTAAATGGATATACTGTAGCAAATTTCCATTATTCATCGTACGTTACATCAGTTCACTTAATGTAAACAATAAACACATTGCAGCTTTACATGTTAAGAGTAACGCCGGAGCTTCGCAAAATATAATTTAAGATACATAGGGAATACCCTAACTCCAGAAGTAAACAATAGACTGATAACAGCATAACATGATTACCATTATGGGAGATCGAGTCACATGGGCTTTAGAAGGTACAAGATCTAAAGTGCATGATACAAGAACTAAAGTGCACAGTGCATAATCAACAAAACTACCCTTTGGAGTTTAAAGTGCATAGATTATGACATAACTCCAGATGTAAACAGTGGACTCATAGCAGCGAATCATATGGGCCTCAAAGGGTACAAGATCTAAAGTGTGTGGTGCATGATCAGTAAAACTTCCCTAAAAAAAATAGGGGATAAAATGGTAATGGTAATGGTAATGGTAAAAGTACTTATAGAGCTCTAACATTCATCCTGGAAGGATATCATGGCGCTAAAATTTACAGTGTACGTGTAACTGGTGGAAAATTGACTTTGGAACCGCATACTCTTTCTAACCTTGATTGCACTTGGAATGGATATAGCGGTATAAAAACAAATATCAAGTTCTTTAAGTGCAAAAAGTAAGATCATAGTAGCGTTAATAATATTGGTTTCATACTTCTTAAACAAAGGTTTGAGATAAGCAATCCTATGAAAACTAAAGTGCACAGTGCATAATCAATAGAGCTGCCCGTTGTAGTTTAAAGTACATGGATTATGACGTAACTCTAGATGTAAACAATGGACTTAAAGGATACAGAGACTAAGGTGCACGGTGCATGATCAATAAAACTTCCTGTACAAAGATAGGGGATAAAATCAATGTTACAAGTCATTAGATCGACTTGCTAAGGAATAGTATAATTTACTATTCCAACTCCAGCGTGTGCGACAGTAGGCAAGGTGTTGGATTAGTAAATTAAAATGATACTATTCCTTAGATTAGAGCGCCCCCTACAGCAAGTCGATCTAATGACTTGCCATGTGAAGGTATCGCGTACTAACAACGTGATCGTTGTACTACCGCTTTGTAAAAGCACTGCAATGTAATGGCAGCGTTTTATACGCTGTTTCCCCCAGAATCAAGCTTTGGGGATAGGCAGAAGTGTGGACTCTCTTTGACAGGGACGGAGTAAATGTACATTAGCTAAATTTGATGCATAAAGACAAATTGCGGGGGAAGATTCGTGAATTGTTGAGTCGGTCTACTGTGGGAATGGAGAGAAGAAGGGTTTAAATTAGCCTGTAACCTTGAAAAATTTTGAAATGCCCCTTGCCCTTACCCATAGAATCTTGGATGGTCACCTGTGATGGGCCTTGCCTAGGGACCAAGCTTACATAGTCTAAACCAATAGGGTCCAAAGTAGTGGCCGTCTGATCTACAACATGAGGGATAACAATGGAAGTGGAGGACTGTTTGTCTAACTTACTGCCAGGGGGCCTATTTTTACAGAACAAACCCAAATTGTGACAATCAAAATCACAGTTTTTGCAAATATTACTGAAAACGGGGATTGTCCATAGATAGAGGTTGGGAACTAGCATTAGCTGAGCTGCTATTAAAGTCTCCCATCATATGATGTGCCACATGGGATGATAGCAGGCCTTGTAGGGTGCGATCTATAGATTCTAACGGAGCATAAATTGGTTGGAGGAGTTGTTTAAAATTATCAACAAGCTCGCACCAATTTGGGTGGGATTGAGTCTTAGGATGAAGCTGTCGAGGCTCGTATGTCGATGTCGCTGGCACAGCTGCCTTTCAGGACTTCTTGGCGGGGCAATGAGGAGGCAGTATTACAGTGCCTTTTTTCCTTTTACTGTTAGAGGTCATCAGGACTGTTACTATCCCACTAGATGTAGCAGCAGCCTGTAAGCTTTCAATAAGTGGCAGAGTGATCACTAACAGTTCGGGTAGAGCAACCCCATATCGCATCTTCCCCCAGAGATGGAGAGGTGGGAGAAACTACGTGCCTGCCCTGCTCCCGCCCCTAACGAAAGTCTCTTTTCTGTGAGGGCGATTTCCTTATCTAAGGTCAATTTTGCTTTAGCCAGAAAAGTATCTTAAGAAATTGCAGTTACCTTCTCTGCCACAGGTGACTTTTTTCCCCCCATAATGATCCAAGCTATTTGGGGCAATAGATGTTTGGGGGCCTGCCCAGCCTCCACTGGGCTCCAACAGGAGTGGATGAGACTGCCCTTGGCCCGGGCGCGTCTGTGCGTATACTGCGCTGTGGGAGCCCTGAGCTCCTGGCGCAGTGACGATGGCGTCGTGATTGCAGAACTTGAGTCCTGCCCCGGTGTGGCGATAAAGGGCTCCCGTACTACGGGAGCCCTAAGCTGCTTAAGGTGCCTCCTGGCTCGGTGATGATGGTGGCTTGATTGACACAAGGCAAGCTGGTGGCTTGAATCCTGTCCCGGTGTGGTGATGACGGGTGAAGAGTAAGACTAGGATCCTCTTCCGAGCTTGTCAGGGGGCATCATTTGGTCATGCAGACAAAAACGTTATGAAACCATTGATGAAAAGAAGAAACAAAGAAGGGGCTCATACACACTTCTTGCGAACACCTTTGTCAATCCTGACTTTGGCAGACAATTTCTCCTTTATGCCCCTATTACTTGACAAAGTTGTCTTCATAGAGACAGATTATGATTTCTAAAAGGTCTGAGGAGATTCACAGTACATCAAGGACTTCCCACAGCCTCTTCCTTGGGACCAGATCAAATGCAGCTCTGAGATCAATGAAGGCAAAATGAAGGTTTCCACTGCCAATTAGTTAGTCTAATTTAAACTCTGCCAAGGACATGCAGGGCATGGGGATGAGCGAGAATATCCTATACCACACAGACGGGCTGTTACTAACATCAAGGTCATACAGCTGTCCATCTCTTTGTTTGACACTAGAAACCTTGGGAGTCTACCTGCTCCCAGAGAACATCATCTTCTGATTCATCCGTCCAGAGGGAAATGATGGGTCAAAGCTCTCAGAACCTTCTCCTGTGAATAAATCATATGTTTCAAAGACTAGATTAGCAGATCTTATCCTGACTTGCTGAGAGAGGACCTTTCTTGATCTCTGCTGATTCTCCTTGCCCATGGTGTTGAACTTAATTTATGAGCACCCGTGCCATTCCCTGGATCCTTAATTTGGTTATTCTGATGCTGACACTTTACTCTTTGAATTTCTCCTTGTCCCTTTCAATGCCTTCTATAGAATGGGGAAATCTCTTCCTGGAACACATTTATTTCCTTATCTGTCCTATCAGCATCATCATATTTTGCCCCGTTTACTTTATAATATGCAAATTAGATTGCACAGCTATATTGATATACATGCTTACTTTTTGGATTCATTGACATGCTAAATTTTTACTTTGTAACATTTTTAAAAATATTGTTATCAAACCTTCATGGGGTTGACACAATCCTCTTTGTCGTTTTTGCTGTGCCACATGTATATCACAGAAATTGAAATATTTTGCTGATTCTAGCTCTTTTCATACACTTCCAGTCGATAATAAAATATTTAGGTAGAGAGAGATGAACCAGATCAGTATTGCAGGAAGCACTCTGTAAGTTTCAAATATCATTTCAGCTACTAACACTACTTTTCCTGTTGACATTGCCACTATTAATACAACTACTATGAATACAAATATAAAAAAAAACAATAACAAAGATCACAATTGTCCTCTTTTTTTTCATATTATTTTTATTTCGGGAAGTAAGCACTGTAATCACAAAGCAATCATATCAACATATAGTACATAATACATATAGAGAAAGGAAAAGAAGAGATGCCATTAAACATTGAACAAATGAGGAAACAAGTAAAATGTAAAGAAAAATTATGAAAATATATATTCTTCCTTACTTAATCTATCAAGGGTCCCCAAATTCAAAAGAAATTCTTCCAAGAGCGTTCGCCTTTGCCCTTGGCTATAGCCATCTCTCTCTCTAAAATCTCCTTTAGCGTTGCCCACATTCAAAAACTTGAGGAAATTTTAGATATCCAAGCACGGGCAACATAAATGCGTTCTGTTACTAACATAATTGATATTAGAGGTCTTAATCCGAGAGATACATCTACTTTATAACCAAGCATAATCTCTTTCTCTGCTAAGTAAAGATCAATTTTTAAATGATCAGCTCTAATGTCTCATATCTCGTTCCAAAAAACAGCCAGGTCCGGACAGGTAACAAACATATGCAAACTACTTGCAGCTATCATTCCGCACTTGGCGCACTTACATTTGTTATTTGTGTTTATGTTACCAGAATCTATCCACTTAGCTATACTACTGGTGTATAGTAAAGCATAATCATTGTTTTAAACTGTTGCAGTTTAAGAATAATAGAGTGGACTGAGCTATTTAAGTTCTCCATTGATTCTTCGAAATCAGCTGAGTTAACATCTTGACCCAGTAGCCCAGTACATTTGAGTGCTAATTTTGAATAATCCCAAGTTTGGGAGAGTAATTGATACGCCTTACTGATAGTCAGTTTTGAATCTGAGTGTATATATTGCAATAGATCTGATCCCATAGGTTGTCTTATCCCTTTAGATCCCAGTAAATAATCTCTTATCTGCAAGTATTTACAAAACATGTTTTTAGGAAGACCGAATGAAGTCTGCAAATCTAAAAACTTGTGGAACCCAGCAGCATTATACAAGTGGCTAAGCTGTCTAATACCAAATCTATCCCAGGAATTGGCTACCACATCATGGAAGATATCAGGGAACATAGGATTACCCCATAGTGGCATATTAGGATGTATCAAAGGCAGAGAGTGATTAACTGTATATATAGGCTATGTCTTGAAGAGTCTAAAATCGAACTCTCCTAAAGTAATTTGGGACATTTATTCTGTATATAAACATATTGCTCTCTTTGCCGATAGCAAGAGTATAACAGTTTTGTTTACTCCTATCATCAAGGAGATCTCACAAATGCCCTACAAAAGAAGCCCCAAAATATAATTTAAAATCTAGTAGTTTGAACCAGCCATGACAGTAAGGGAGTTTTAAGTACTTTATAGCATGTCTTGGCTGTTTATAACTCCAAATAAAGATACTAATGGCACCTCCAAGTTTATAAAAAAAATAGTTTGGGACTCTCAAGGGTATTGCCCTGAATAAAAAAAAATTAAGGCAATACAATAATTTTTATAATATTTCAACGCCCTATGATACTAATTGGCAGTTTGTGCCAGACCCTCATTTTAGAAATAGTTGATTTAAGTAGAGTATCATAGTTCATTTTTATGACCTGCCATATGTCTGAAGTAATCTGAACAGCTAAATAGGTAAGATGACGCACAAGTACCAGTTATAGACATTCTTGGTTGAAAGTTAAGGATAGTCTGAGTTTTACTAGCATTAAACTTATACCCTGAACAATGACAAAATAGACATGCTTCAGTTTGAATTACTTCTATTGCTTTTACTGGATCTGTAGAAAATACCTCAATATCATCGGCATAAGCTGTAACTTTCAGTTCTTCAGACCCTAAAGTAACTAGTGGGATAGATGGATTGGAAAGCAAAGATTTAATGTATGATTCTATATATAAAGCAAAAAGTGGGGGTGATAAAGGGCATCCTTGCCAAGTGCCCCTAAGAACCTTAAATGGTATAGACTGGTAAGTTAGATAGATTAACTTGGCATTCGGGCACCTATACAGGGCCCAACCCAGTCATAAAAACGGCCATTGATATTATATGCAATAAGCGTAGCCCATAGACAGTCCCAAGTTACACGGTTGAATGCCTTTTCTGCATCGAGCATAATCATTCCTATGCCCAATTAATTTTAGAGACAGCATCAAAGGCAACAATAGCGGTGTTAACATGTGCGGTTGTGTCTTTTCCGAGTACAAATCCATGTTGTTGGGCAGCAGCAAGTTGTACCATAAAAGGTGCAAGGCGCATTGCCAATATTTTTGCAAAAATCTTAGCGTCAGCATTTATTAATGATATCGGGCGGTATGATCCACACTCTTCACTCGATTTGTTTTTCTTTAAGAAAAAAAAGATATTTGTCATATCTCAGGTCTCGGGTGTCGGTTTTTCAACAGTGATATGATTTATAACTTTAAACATTAAAGGTGTTAGGCCTGCCTTAAAGGTCTTGTAGAATTCAACCGGTAAAGTATCTTCACCGGCTGCTTTCCCTGACGGAAGAGCATTGATAGCCGCCGGTATCTCTTCCACTGAGATTTCTAAATTCAATACATCTGCCTGTTCTGTTCCCAATCTATTAGTAGTTTAATTAAAACCACACTTTTCCATATAGCTGAGGAATTTTTCTTCATCAAACAAGTTAGAATTACTATATAAGGTCTGGTAGAAGCCACATAATTGTTCAACAATTTCCTCAGGTTGTGTGTGAAGTTGCCCGTCATTACCTTTTATGCACTTTATCACCTGCTCTGCACGTTTATCAGAGAGTTGATGTGCCAGCACTTTTCCAACATGCTTACCATGTTCATACTGTAGAGTTTTATGCCTAATGTAATTTGCAGCCGTTCTTTCTTTTAGATATTGATTTAACGTTGCACATTTTTCAATTAAAAGTAGGTATGTTGGAGAATGTGTGGGAGCTACCAAGTGTTGAAAAGTGAATTTCATAATTTCATCTGCGTGTGCTACTTTTAATTGTCGAATATCATCTCTACTATCCTTATTTACCCGATTTTTAATTCGACTCGGTCTTAAAACATATTGTTGAGCAGCACCCCTTATATAAGCCTTAAGTGAATCTCAAACCGAAAAAAAGAGAAGCAGAGCCTTCATTGTCCTTTATAAAATTACTAATACATTCTAGCATAAACATTTTATACTCTCTGTCTTTCAGCAAATAGCGGGGAAAAGAGAACTGTCGGACTGGTTTGACAGATGAGCTAAGTGTTAGAGTCAAAAGTAAGGGATTGTGATCTGAAATTATTTTAGGGCAGACTTCACATCTAGTACTTTTAAGAAGGGAATCACAACTAAAAAACATATTGATTCTTGAATATGATCGGTGTGGCGCACTATAATATGTATAGCTGGGCAATGAAGGATACAGTGTCCGCCAGACATCTTTCAAACTGTGTAGCCTAGCCATTTCCACAATAGTCGCCCTAACTTTCCTCATTCTAACCGAAGCTCCTTGATTTGTCGAATCAATACTAGGATTCATAGTACAATTTAAATCACCCATAATTATTAGGGCTCCCTTCCAATCAAGAAGCTCAATTGTTAAAGTCTCAAAAATGGATGGATCATCAGTATTAGGTCCATAGATAATACATAGTACATATTTGTGACCGTTGATAATTAACTGCACTATTATCCACCAGCCTCGGTTGTCATAAGAAGCTCTGAGCAAAGTGTAGTCTAGCCATTTATCAGCTAAAATAGCAACCCCTCTGATAGAGTCTGACTGAGATGTTCAAGAAACTATCCTATATTTCAATTGTTTAAGTAAATGTCTTTCTTTGTGCACCAGTTGCGTTTTAACCAATGCAGCAATATGAGGTTTATAATTGTGAATTTCCGCCCGTACCAACTAACGCTTATTTGCTGAATTCAAGCCAGCTACTTTCCAACATAAACACTTTATAATACCCATTATTATAATACTTGACTCATAACAAGGCCCCAGGGCCAAAGAGCTGTGGTCCCTTTAACATCCTTTTTAAGTAAAATAAGAAAACATCAAGCATTCATAGCGTCCCATGCTGTATATGTCATTACAAATATTGACTATTAAATCAGACATATTCTTTCTGCTTACTCCTTCCAATATTTTCTGCTTAACCCCCCACCCCCACCCCCACCAAGCCCCAACCAGTCCCACACTAGCCAGATCTGGTGGACCTCCTTCCTACCCCACCCTGTTCCTTGGGGAAAAAATCACTCCCATCCAGGCTGTCGTCAGACCTGACAGCCAGCGTGAACTTACACCACTCCGAGTGCTACCCGCTCCACCCTTAGCACACCGTATAATTCTTTAAGGTAGATTGCATACAGAAAGAAGCCTCCCCCTTTTTTAGAAAAAGAGAAAAGGCCCACTAGAGCCTATTGATAACCTTGATTCATTCAAACTATCATAAGCATTATCAAAGATGTACATTCATTAAATTTAAAGTCTTAAGGAGCTGGTTGTTTTGGAGACTTCCATTGATCAAGAGTAAGGTGCACTTCTTTGACTGAGTCGAAAAGCCAAATGTGACCACCACGAATAGCTTTAAGCCTAGCAGGTTCTTGAAGAAATACATTTGCACCCATGGCTTTCATAGGATCGATCAGCTGAAGTAGATTCCATCAGCGCTCCATAGTTTCCTTACAAAGATATGACCTCACAGAGAAAGGGTATGAATTGGATGAGCCTGGTCGAGCTCGAAAGACAACTGCCTGCCTAAGCAAAAAATTCCCAAAATAAATATTCAAAGGTCGAGGAGGCTGTTGGCTGGCTCGTGCTTCTTGATTAAGGAACAAAGGAAGCCTATGGGCCTGCTGGATCTATGAATCCCAGTCCCAGTCAGAGAGATCTGGAAAAGATTTCTGAAAAAGCTGGACCACATATTCTCTAGGATCCACACCCTCTTTTCCCTCAGGAATTCCAAACAACCGTAAGTTATTCATTTGTTGTCTGTTTTCAAGGTCCTCTACCTTATTTTTAAGAGACATAATTTGGGTTTTGTGTGCCTCTATCGTGGATACTGACACTGCTACAGTGTCTTCCGTGGTCGCCAAGCGCTGTTGCAGTTCCGTTATTTCTTGAGTACGTCCAGTTACTTTGGTTACTACCTCAGATAAGCCCTGTTGTATCGGACTACTATCAGCTCTGGCTTGGCTAAATCTATGTAGCATATGCATTCTCTGATCCTGGAGTGATTGAAAGATAACAGATAGAGTAGGTTCATCATTAGTATCTTGCCTTTGAACGCTTGAATTTATAGAGACAGTAGGAGTAAGGGCAGTGATAGTTGAGGAAGAAGAGTCCCATTCAGTGCCACCCGTATTGCCAGCAGAATGGGCAGGATGTGCTTCACCAACATAAGGGCAGATATCAGGGCCTGGGCCGGGCCCGAGCATGGACCAGGTCCCAAATCTGATGATTTCTGTATTTGCATTTCATTGTTGGGAGAAGATCCAGATAATCACAATCGTCCTCATCATAAAACCTTTCTCAGATTTTAACACAGTAAAAGTATATCTCGTTAAAATCAGTACTAAGTATGAAAAATAACCCTCACCTGTTTAAAAATGTCAGGCCTGGGAATGCATTTTATATACATTGAGCATTCAGCACTAGGGAACACAGACCTTTGAAAGTAGTGATGGGATTAACATAATGGCTTTTTTGGCATTTAGTTCACACTTGGAAGCAGTTTTACATTAGTCTAATCATTTTTGCTTTTATTTTTATCAGACTATGATAGGCAATTTATGGATTTACGCTTGGCTTGAATTTCCGTTTTTCTTTTATGCACAAAACAGAACATATTCTAAGATGTTTCTATTTAGGGTTAATGACCCCAACTATTACAAAAGAGTCCGATTCAAGACTATCAGGGATATGGTCCACATATGGAGCGAAATTTTAAACTATTCAAAGCTTTCCTTTGAAGACCTCGTTAATCATGAATACTTCAATTTGTGGAATAATCCATATCTCCTGGATATATTCCATGATTCTACAGCGTGTAGCTGGTCAAGATGTGAGATAGAAAAATTGGGTCAGTTGTTTGATCATAGTAGTCTTTTAACTTTTTGGGACTTACAGTCTTTCATTAAATATTTACAAATCCAAAACTATCTTCTTAAATGGCAATCCTTTCTGAACCCATGCTCTCATCCATTACTGTCTCACTATTTAAATCCTTCCTTTAAAGCTAGGATAAGCTCTATCTATTTGCAGTTGTCCGAGTTAAGGGAATCAGATGCGAGTCATTTAGCTAGTAAATGGAGTCAGAAATTACTGAAGTATCCAAAATTGCATTTACGTTGGATACTTTGGAGAGTTCTGTATACTCTGTCAGCCTCAAACTGCATCAGTTTCGAACAATATGCATGTTATAATATACAGCGGAGAAAATTTGTGGGTGGCAACAACGTCTGCGAAGATCTACTACTGGGGTTGGAGACAAGACATGCTGCCGTAAATGTGGTCAGAGGGCAGCAGATATTCTCCATATGTTCCATACGTGTCCTAGTCTACTGGACTTTTGGGAGCGGGTTACGTATTTTGCTGGCCAATGTCTTGGATCAGATTTGTTTTTTACTACTGAGGAGGTCATTCTGGGGACTAAGAAGCATGATAATATTGCTATAATGCGCTTTATGACTATTGTATTAGTAACTGCTCATCTTTGTATTGCAAGGGGATGGATCAGTCCTAAACCTACTACTCTTTCAGAAATGCTCGCTCTTTTGTCAGATATATAAAAAAAGAGTGAGCATTGGCTAAAACAAGATCCATACGCTCAATGTTCAGATTCAAACAAATATGGAAATATTTTAAGTATCTATAGGGATATCTAGTATACACTTATATTTTCAATGTATGCACTTAAATGTAATTCTACTCTTATTTTGTTCCTTGATGCTGAATCTGAAGGAATTATCTCTGGTTTCTTTTTCTTTTGTCTTGCTTTGTTTGTCTTCCGTATAT
>NW_028251580.1:0-13496 GCF_964263255.1 Lissotriton vulgaris | reverse complement strand
ACATCTAAATACACAATATTCCAGACATAACAGAAATTATACAAGTGTAGGATAAGACACGCACCGTTCAGTAAACCACAAGTTGAATAGATGAAAAGTTGTTGCGTGCAAACCAGGGCTTAGCTGTCTTGACAAATCAGCGTTGAAATGAACACTATGTAGCAATCTCCCAGTGGGAGTTGTTCCCCAGTGCACCGCGCTATGTGATATCCGTAGGTATGATGAAGTTCAAACAGACACCAAGTTAATTCCAAATCAATTTGTAATTGTAGTAATCATTTTTTCATTACAAATTCGTAAATTTCTCTTCCATGTGGTACAAGTATTCTTCAAACGTCAGTAAATACATCCACAATTTTTCTTTCTAAATCCCTATGCATTTCGGGCTTATCCAGCCCTTCCTCAGGGGAATAGTCTGTAAACAAATAAAAACGGACTGTTTTCAGGGATGATATCTCCTGTGTATATTTAAAGTATAAACAAAATGTTTCCAATGAAAAACGATTGTTATAGTATAGGTCAGATAGTCTCCGTGTTCTAAAGGAGCGTTATGTGCAATAAATGACAATCGTGATACATACCAGCAGTTCGATAATCGTCGGGTTTGAATATAGCAGTGAACTACGGATTGTGTGAACAATGAGAGAGAAACCCTTAACCAAGGTAAATTAGAAAAAATAGAAGAAAAAGAGTACCGTTGTTTCAAGGGTGTCGTATTGAAAAGTAACAACGTGGTGACCGAAAATACCAAACTTAAGGTGCCAAAAAAGTTATCAACAACGCGCAAAGCAGATACTCACTAGAAACGTTATGATGAAACACTATGAATCACAGGTTCCTACTTGTGTGTGAATTTCAAACTAACTAATATTCTTACTTGATGCAGCACGCCCGGTGCATTCAGGTAAACATCAACAACGGACTGTTTTGCAGTCCGAAGCGTGGGGCCCATTTTGGAGTAGTGAAGGTATGGTTAGAAGAATGATCAACAGTGAAGCGTGTGGGGGCCATATTAAAGTGGTGTGGATGTTCTCAACATATGGTTGTCAGATATATCATGTATTAACATGTCACCTATTGCATGCAAATGTTTGTACATTTTATTTATGTTTTTCTTCACTCTTTGAGATACACTGTCACTCTTCAGGACTGGGTTACCCGTTTCTCTTTTTAATTGAGTTGGTTATCCAGTGTTTCCAGTCACCCTTGCGAGTTGCTGGGAGATCGAGTCCTGAGAACGAGCTACAAGACCTTCTTCATTCTAAAACCAAGGTACAGAGCTGATTAGATCCTTAGAGAATTCTGTCAGATTCTTGGCAAAACTAAATTAACTTAAAACTCCCTTACTCCTTCCCACGTACTAGGCTTAGGTTAGGTACACCGGGGTAGGAGTATTTAGAAACATCAGTTGAGTACGTTTAGTCAACTTTTATCATTGTATGTAATTGTATATATTTTATACATTTTAAGTATCATATGGCTCAGAAACCATATCAATGCTTTTACAGTATTATTTCATAATACTCCTTTTACTGTACGCACCTTACTTTATAATAAGTATTGCAATCGTGGCAATTCACTTCTCTTGCATGAGAAAGAGGACTGCTCAATAAATAACACCTTTTATTGAAAACGCCCGTCTCTCTATTTCTCTGCACTGTGGTGGAACTAAGCATGCACGATTGACTGAGTGAAATAGCTATCTATTGTTTTCACACAACTCTGGAGATATACTCCTTGTTCTGGAGGGAGCAAAGTTGTCATGTTATATGGTTGTCAGAAGCTAATCCCTTCTTGTCTAAATCAGGTAAGTTAACTCCTCCCTGTTCATTCGAGAAAGTTTCTAGTGACCTCTGAGCTAGCTGGCAGACACAATTAAGTCTAACATAGTCAGTAGAGACCTAGCTGACCTCAGTCCTACGTCTAAACTATCATTTACTACACTACATGGCGCCCAACGTTTGGTAAGGCGATAATCTAACGCAAGATACTAGAGTAACTCAGTCGTGCTTTTCACACAGACCCCTTTTCCCGTAAAAACTCCAGTAGACGTCTGGAGTGGGTAAAAGGTTAACATCTGCCGGAACTTAGTAGGAAGAGATTCCTATGTATTAGTTTGGTTTAGTCAATGTAGAAGGATACAGTGTTCCAAAATATTGTGCACCTAATCTTTGTTTCCTTGAAACTTGATCTGCAAACTTTCAGTCAGAAAATTGCCGGAAAGTGAAGAAGAACGAGATAGAGATGCTTTGGCAGCTCAACTCTTAGCGGATGACACAGTTATCCAAGATAATGACCCAAATGCAATAATCATCCTGGTCAATATAAGAAAAACCATAACTATAAAACTTATAGAAAATGGATTAACATCAAGAGGTGGTACAGTTGTATTTGTGGTAGAGGCCCATGAATACCGGCAGACAGAGGTATTCTATTCTTGGATAACTTTTCCAGCAGCACACGCCGTGACACTCGAGTTCCACTACTACAAAATAGAGGAATCTCCAGAGGAATACTCTCCTTTCGAGGAAATTGAAATTCCACTAACATACCAAGAGCACCTGCTCTGGTTTAAAGGCACCCTAAAACATCAAAATCACATTACCAGGCTCGGTCCACTAGGTAGACCAGGAGCCACATGGCCGGTTCTAGCCAGCTACACACCACATCCGGACATTGAAACAATGTCAGACCGAGAACTTTTAGTTCAGCTAAAACAACTAATTAAAATACATAGACAATTGGTCCAATATGTCATGCGGACTTCAACAGTCCAACCTGCAATTAAAATTCCACAGCAGACCCCTCATCAGGGGAACACAAATAAAATTAAACCACAGAAAATACAATCATGTCTAGGTAAAACACCCGCAAAACGGGAACAAATTCCATTCTGGTTAGCTCAAAAAATCACTCAGAGAGAGGCAGTATTTCCTGATACTACCCCTCACGAAAAACACAGAATTCTGACTATCTGTCTCCCAATGGGATCGCACCACATGTGGAGGACTGTGACACTTGGGGCACAGTCTTTGCTTCTATCTACACAAAAACACATGGTGTTCCGTCTATGGCTGTTATACCAGACGTACTAAGATAGATTCAAAATGAATACGGTCCAGAACCTGCCTTCAATCTAGGTATGAAATTACTAAAAGACTTTAAGCAGGTCTCGGCTATATTACTAGTCAACATAAAAGGAGAAGCAGCATCTGTGGCGATCCGCCAAAAATTGAAAGAAACAGATAAAGCAGACCAACCTTTTGAACTTGCCAGAATAATTGAAAAATCCTATGAAGAATTAGGTAGAGATAGTTTGGTTGGTAAACCACAACTAATTGAAAATCCTGAAAAAACATTCATTAAAAATGATCTCAATTCTCAAAAGAAGAAGTGGGAGGGTAATAAACAAACCTCTCCCAGAGAACAGTTTCAGACCAGAGGAAGGTCTCCTCAACGAAGAGATAGATCTCCAGAGAGAGGAGGCAAGTCTCCCCAAAGGGAGCCCTCTGAAAAAAGATACAACCTTAGAAATAGGGACAATTTGAGAAAACCTGACAGATAGCAAGATATTGATGCACGTCCCTCTCGATCTTTTCAGAATTCATCAAAGAAATCGGAAAGACGAGGACGGTCAGAACATAAAGAAGAGCACGTCAAGTCCAAAGACAAGGAACCTGCTCATCAAAGTAAAAAATTACAATTTCCCAGAAAGAAGGCAGCAAGTATTAAAGTAAAACATGCCGAGAATTCTGAGGACACAACTGAAAAACGGAGAGTGGGCCCAGACAATGCTAGACAGTGCAGCAGAAGTGACCATAGCTCGCAAGATCCTGATGAATCTTCTGGAGACAGTGGACACGAATTAATACATTCAAGTGGAAACTGCAGACACCCGAGTGAGCGTGCCCCATAAACTATATGAAATAACATTACATATAGAGGGAGATAGAACTAGGAAAATAAAAGGTCTCTATTGGGAGAATCTGTCTAAAGGCTATGATATCCTTCTAGCAGAGAAAGACTGGCCACCAGAGTTTGTCAGGGAGTGCCCACATGGCGAAGAAATGATTATGCCTGCCTTCTCAAATCACATTCCAATTCATAAAAAATACACATTTGCTAGAAAATGGGCAGTGGCCCAAGCACCTGCATTATATAAAAATAATGTAGGATGGGATGAGGATTCTCCTCACCATAAAATCCAATTAAAAAATCAACCTACTGCACAGAGGCAGTATCCTGTTAAGCAAGAAGCTAAAAAACAAGTAAAAGAAATATTAGATCAACTTAAATATCAGGGGGTGATTGAAACATGCACCTCACAAATGAACAATCCTTTGTTTCCAGTCTCCAAGCCAGACGATTCATATTGTCTAGGTTTGGACTACAGACATCTAAACTTCTGCTGTAAAACTTTTGCAGTACAAAACTCACACAGTGCAGCACTAATGAATAACATTGTGCGCAAGAAATATAAAATGACATTAGATATTTCAAATGGTTTCTTCTGTCAAAACAAAGCACCTGAAAGCAGATATTTGACCGCTTTCTCCAGCATGGGGGCACAAAAGCAATTTTGTCAACTCCCACAGGGATTCAAGAATAGCCCAGGATTATTTTCAGCCAGGGTAACAGAGTTACTACAAATGTATGATGATGAGGCATTATCTTATGTTGATGACATCTATCTTACAGACAATGACCTGGAGACTCACCTTAAGGGTGAACACCATAATACTTGGGTTCGCATCTGAGGGTTATAAATTCAACTTTACAAAAATCACGAATTGCCCATCTGACTGTCCTATTTTTAGGATATGAATTATCAAGTGAAGGCAAAAGCCTAGCAGACAACTTCTTAGAGAAGTGTGCAGTACTCCAAGCACCAAAAACGCTGAAAAACTTACAATCAATACTAGGTTTCCTGAATTTCGGAAGAACATACATTCTAAATTATGCAGAGAGGGTTAAACCTCTGTACGAATTAATAAAACCTGATTTTAAACCAATTAATTGGACTCGAAAACACACAGAAATTTTAAGATCATTACAGACAGACATGTTAACTAAAACAAAACTGCAAACACGCGCGAACAAGCGCAACTTTGTAATCCGAGTCATCCCAGGAAGATGCGGATTCACATACCTGACCTCTAATGTCCTCTGTCAATCGAAATTCTGACTCTCGAACAGTACACCTGTGTAATCTACACAGACAGATTTACACAACACTACGTTGTGGAGAAACAGATTTACAATGCTGCGTGCGCGATTGTTAACGGTCGCTGGCGCCTAGGTAAATTCAGACCAATAGTCACTAAAACTGAATCACTCAGAAACTGTACAGCTCAGCGAGCTGAAATAATATCTCTAAAGATGGTGCTTGAAAATGCCGATCGCGAATTCCCCACACTGATAGTGTGCGATTCGCATTACTGCTTCCAGTCTTACAATAATTCCATGCAGACCTGGATAAAAAACGGTTACAAAGATGAGACAGGTGCCACAATAAATCATAAAAAACATTGGGAACAAGTAGTTCTTTTGCAGAAAGAACTACAAAAGACTCACGTGATACATACGCAGAGTCTTCAACGTGATGGCGTTCACGTTGCAGGGAATTCATTGGCTGATAGAGCCACGGCGGCAGCTGGTCAACCGACTTCCGTAGCCACAAAAAAGCATCAGAAAAGCAGATAGATGGAGAAAGCATGCTGGCAGTAAAAGCCTCATTAAAAGGCGACTATGCAGCATTACCTCTCAACTATCCACTCAATAATACATACATAATTGATGCGTACTCCGTTCCGTTTGCTCAAATCCCTGGAGTGGGGGATAGAGTAATTCCAAACTCGAACCGGAGAGTCTTCTTGATTGAAGATGCACACATGGGATTCGGTCTGAGGCACCCTGAGATCCTGATATCTCTAATAGAATTACAATCACAATACTGGTGGCCGGGAATGAACGTGCAAGTTTATAACTTTACAATGGATTGTCAGGACTGCAACAGAGATCGCAGTTGTGAACCGGACCAGATACCTGCCCAGACACCTCTATTAGACAGCATTAGGCTATCTACACGCAGACATCCACACGGAAGAATGCGGTCCCATAAATATTAAGACGAGATTCATTTAGATGAGGCCCCCAGCATTCGGCTGACGCCAGAACTGTTATAAAAGATTTGCGAGTCTTTATCGGCACATACCCAATTGGCATGCTTCATTCTGACCAGGGTCCTGCGTTTAGCTCTCGGGCTTACAAGGAGGTCATGGCCAGCATGGGCATTACATTGCGGTACTCTTCTCCCTTCCATCCTGAGGGAAATGCGGTAGTGGAAAGAAAAAAACGTGACATAAAGCAATCTATAACAGCGAGGGTATTAGGTCGGGTGGCGGGTGGGTCAAACATCTAATAAGTGTCCAACATAGTCTTAATACCATGCCAAGAAATTCTCTAGGAGGTATCAGTCCGTACGAACTTTTATTTGGTACTAGAATGATCATCCAGAACTTGGATTGTCAGACTTCAGTGGTGAAACAAAAAAACCTTTGATATCAAAGTTCGTTTGGCTGTGTTACAGGACTTAAATGAAACAAGAAAAAGTCTGAGTAACGACAAGCTAAAGCCAACAACCACTGAAGAAAAACCACCTGTCCCAGCAAGACCTGTCTGGATTCCTAAGATTGGGGATCTGGTCAGAGAAAAGATCGAGGTGAAGAAGGAATTTGGGCCTTCTTACAGAAAAGCAGTACCTGTCTTAGCTGTTAGCGGAACAAGATCGGTTGTACTACCGCCCCTTGCTGGTAAAAAGGAGAACAGAGATGTATCCATCGACCTGGTAAAACCACAATCATGTGGCCGATAATAAGTAGTAGGCCCAGTGGACTCCCAAGAAGTAGCAGAAGACCAAATCTTGCTGCAGTCCAAGAGGTTCAAACTGAGAGACTAATCACTTTCGATAAACCTTCAGTGAATAAAAAAGGACTATGAAACAAAACCATGGAACTTGTGCCTCTTGAAACCCAAATTGTAACAGTTAGTCAAGAAACACCTGTCTACAATGATGTAGCCTCGGACTATACTAATTTGAAAAAGGAAGAAGAAAATCCAAAGATCAATGGAAATCCGGAAGCAATTCCACCAATTGACAGAACTGCATCTGGCTACTTTATCAACTTTGATGATTTTTCCGATGATCCAAGTGAACATGGAGACAAGCCAGCAACAAAAACTTTCAAAAAGAAAATTAAATTACAGAGTTCTTTCATCAACTCAGAGAAACATACCTGATTTCCCCTTGGATTGAACTATGGATTGTGTTAGGCGTACTTTTCCTCCTTCTGTGGCTCATCTTTGTTTTAATTTTGGGTAGATTTATTGATGGAAAACATAGTACAATGGACACAGCAAGTCAGAACATCAACTTGGTCCTGAAGCCACACAGATCCTCTCACATCGAGAAAAGAGAACTATCATCAGTGAACATCACAGCAAAGCCTATACCTGGTGGTATAGCATGGGACAGAACTGACTATGAAATTTATGGCCCGGTAGAGCTCTTGAAATATCCACACCAATTCAAGATTTCTATAAGTGACTTTGTATCACCCAGTACTTTCTCTGATGATTGGGACTTTGAAAATATTATTTAATATGATGTCAGATTTAGAAATGTCAGCAAAATTTACAGAACATGATTATTTACAGGGTTCATCGAATTATGAAGAAATGTATTGCTACAACCACTATGGTCATCATTATCTGCATAAGTCTGCAAATCCTAGAAATATTTTCAGTTATGATCAGTGGGAACATTGTCCAACGCCACCAAAAGGCAGTTCAAAAACATTTTATGAGAAATTCCCATACTTCTCAGGGTTTAATTACACTGATCCAGAAACGTTTTATTTCAAAATGTTAAATAAGACAGGAATGAAAAACATGTTGACAAATACTAAATTGATTTATTCTGAAAAATTTTATGAAAAAATGTCTACATTTGGTTTTGAATTTTGGAAAAACAACATTGAGACAAAAACCATCTGGGGTACAAAAGAGTGGCAGGTACAAGGTTTAGAATCATTGTTTAGAACCTGCATGATCCCAGAACAAATAATATTCCTGAATGAGACTATTCAGCAAACAACCTGTCTTGGCCTAGCCAAGATAAAAGATTTAAACAACCCGTCTATACCAAAGCCTATGCCTGATAGAAACACCACTACAGATGAGGGGTTAGACGTGTCCTATATATTAAAGAAAACAGAACAACTCCTGACTGGAAAAAATGGTTAATCTGGCCCACAGGCACTAATAACTGTCAAGATAGATTCCTGAACAAAATACAGGGGTTCAAACTGAACAGGACAGACCCAAGATATTCCCAAAGACAACATCCAGGGATTATACCAACATATAGTGTAGGAAAACTATCCCTCAAATTGCTAAAGAAATCCACACTTCCCGAAATTAAGCAACGCTTGACTTTACTTAAAGAAGATGCTGACTTGCGATATTTCATACTGGGACCTCGCAAACAGCGTCAAAAACGTTTCATATACGCCGGTATATACGCAGCTTATAATAAAGCTTGGAAATTAAAACAAATTGAAACTGCAGAAAAAATACGAGAAATTGATTGTATTAATGTGGAAAAATCACTTTCTGTAGTGGACAATGGGTTAACGACTCTGTCCTCCAGAATCTATTCACTGGACAGCATTGTATCATCTGCTATTGATATAATAGAGCAGGACTTGCTAATGTTACAACATGGCCAGTCCCAAATACGTTCTATTGTACAGCTAGGCTGGACGTTGCAAAACCTGCGTTCAGGCTATGTGCCATGGCGTTTAATCAACACAACGTCATTATTTTCTATCTTTAATCTTACTGATAAACAAACCAGTTTGGCACATAAAGGAGCAAACTATACGATACTGAGCATTGAAAAGCTAGAAAGATTACAATTGACAATGTCAGAAAGACCTGTCATTGAATGGATAATACATGGCACCATTACAATCCCGATAACAACTTTTTAGTTTCAATACTGCCAAAAGTATATACCAGCAGGCCTGTATGAAAGGTTGGGTAAAGGATACATCAAATCAACCTGGAATTTACCTTTTACACATAAATGTTATAGTGAAGGGAAAAAAGAGGTATTTCTTACTGGTAATAATTGTAAAAAATCACTAAGTGGTACACTCCTGTCTCAAGGTATTAACTTGCATGGAGCCTGCGAAGGTTCTTCAAACAACCTTTCATGTCATCTGCACGGCACCCCTGCTACACAGATAGAGCCGTTTTTCAGACAACTATCCAACGGTAGCTACGTTATATTAAGTGACCACAGCTGTTGTGGCATGATGCCAGGAAAACCCTATCTTGTGAGCGTTACTTCCAGGGTCATTCGTTGTTTGCAAGTATTGTATCCAAACAGCAATCCAGACATGGAGGCAGCAATCTGGCCTTCTGTGAATATCTCTTTTATTCAAATTGATACTTTAAGCAGAATGAAGTCTGTTCTTTTACAGTCAACTGTGCCTTTAACCTCGTCCAAAGAGACGTATGACCTGCAAGTTGCAAGGACAGCGGCAGAGATACATACCCTATTATCGACAAATTACCCCGTGTATTTCTTAGAAATGTTAAGCCAAATCTTAAACATGTCAGATACCAGTGGCATCGCACATGTATTTAAGACAATTTTTTCGGGACTGATAGCACCCTTTGAAACAGTTCTGGGCATCTTCCCGAATTTTAGTGCATTCGCTGTTCGGTGGCCTGCCTTTTATTTTGGGACTCGTAGCAGGAATTTTATTTTTGTTCCTTCTGCTCCGATATGGCAAGCCAAGTCACAGACAAAACTCTGGCTACGATGGAAGAAACAATCCTAGAAATACGATACAGAGAACGTATCAGTAAAATCCTCGGATTGGCCCGGCTAAGAGATCTGAATACTACCTGGTTTCTTTCATTCAGACCAATTTGGCAAAATTGCATCTTACCTGTGCTTCGATGTCTGCTATGCAGAGAAGAATGCATGTTGGACGTCTGTCTTACACTACCATCAGCAGTACCAATGGATATCTATGCTTTGCTTTGTCCGGTAACGACTCATGCAACGTGTTGTCCCCAGTGGCTACCTATTCTGATGACGGCATTCGTTGAGACTTCACCATTACGGTTAGGTGGAGGTGAAGTACGATATGAAAGTGGCACCACACAGGTACAACCTTCTGTGAACATTGCTGATCCTGACATCGATGATGGCAATGCATCGCACATATGCACTATTTCCACCTTTTCTGAGTTGGCCCAACTTTCACCTACTGTTGTAGAAGAATTTTTTGCCGGCCTATCTGAAGTAATGTTCTCTCCTAACAACAAGAATAATATTTGAAACAGCGAGCACACAGCGTTCCCTAAACTCTGAATTCGGCTTCAGTTTTGATAAACAGAACTCTAAAAAACATTGGAACTATTTTTTTCTCCCTTCCCGAGAGCGAAATTATATTTTTTTTCCCAATTTCCAAAATATTTACCTTTTTTTTGGCACATGGTACTCTGCTTAAAGTAGAACTATTCTTAGAGAACAGACCTTCTATTTTTAGAGACTCTAGAGACAATATTTTGAATCAGCCTCTAGCACATGTACAATTTTGTTTAAATATGTGATGAAATAGTCTCGACCTTCTCTTCTGTATTAAGAGCTATTTCATAAATGTAATTTTCGCAACTCATTCAGCTGATATTTATATTTGCATTATCTGAATGATACCTCTGCTTGAAAGCGTACAGTATAATGCTCATTTTTCGTGTATCTATACCATTTCAAATGCATTTTATGTATTTTGGGGTGGGCTGGAAAACACATGCATATTTATATGTTTATATATTGCTTAGTATTTAGTAATGATGGACATTATACGTGGAGTGGGTGTTGTGAATGTATCTAGGACCCTAATTAAATATTCCCGATTCATGCCCTTATATCGTTATAATAAATCATGTCCTTATAAAGGCATAAGAATCATATCCATATTTAGTCATAGCCCATGCAGTCCAAATACGGCAAGGCTACTTCCCTAGACTCCTAGAAAGTACAACGCGTTCTTTAAACAAACCAAACCTCCAGCAGCCCGGGAATCCCCCTGCTTCCGTTTTGATTTGTCCTAGAACTCCTGAGAGTCCTGAAAGAACTGCCAGTTCTTAGTGACAGTTCTTAGTGACGTCTTATGTCCAACCTTACGTCAAACATGGCACCTTCCAGGTATAAATATACCAACACTTGCCTTAAGCAACACACTGTGGTTTGGAGCAGAGCGGCTAGCTACTTATCCGAAGCCCAGCTGATGCGAGTGCCGAAGGAAGCCGTCCCTCCCATTTGACACACTGAGAAAGACGCTGTCTTTTTCTCCTGCCGAGAAAATCCAGCTCCAGTGTTTCCAGTCACCCTTGCGGGTTGCTGGGAGATCGAGTCCTGAGAACGAGATACAAGACCTCCTTCATTCTAAAACCAAGGTACGGAGCTGATTAGATACTTAGAAAATTCTTGAGTCAGATTCTTGGCAAAATTAACTTAATTTAAAACTCCCTTACTCCTTCCCACGTACTAGGCTTAGGTTAGGTACACCGGGGTAGGCGTATTTAGAAACATCAGTTGAGTACGGTTAGTCAACTTTTATCATTGTATGTAATTGTATATATTTTATAAATGTTAGGTATCATATGGCTCAGAAACCATATCAATGCTTTTACAGTATTATTTCATAATACTCCTTTTACTGTACGCACTTTACTTTATAATAAGTATTGCAATCGTGGCAATTCACTTCTCTTGCATGAGAAAGAGGACTGCTCAATAAATAACACCTTTTATTGAAAACGCCCGTCTCTCTATTTCTCTGCACTCTGGTGGAACTAAGCATGCACGATTGACTGAGTGAAATAGCTATCCATTGTTTTCACACGACTCTGGAGATATACTCCTTGTTCTGGAGGGAGCAAAGTTGTCATGTTATATGGTTGTCAGAAGCTAATCCCTTCTTGTCTAAATCAGGGAAGTTAACTCCTCCCTGTTCATTCGAGAAAGTTTCTAGTGACCTCTGAGCTAGCTGGCACACACAATTAAGTCTAACATAGTCAGTAGAGACCTAGATGACCTCAGACCTACGTCTAAACTACCGTTTATGTTATTCCAATGCGCAGACCCTATTGGGAATATAGGAACTACACTACAGTACCCTTGCAGTATGGTGCAAGGGTGATGCTAGTTAGAAATTTTCAGCATAAGCATAAGGGAAAACACAGGGGTGCACCATAATCTTGTATATACACCACATCTCTGCATTAATGAAATGACTGCTAAATTTTCTGCTGCGCTTCCCAATTTCTTCGTATATATGCCCCCGAAATTAAAATGTATTGCACCTTGATTATTAACTTGATTACTCAAGTCAACATCTAAGAGAGGTCAGCAATAGTAATTCTTCTTTGCATTGCAGAGGATGCACCTTTATCTCCTGGCCAGCATTCTGTCACAGACTTTCGATTAAAGAAAAAGTTGGTTCTGTCGGGTAGTGAAACAACTGATTTGTTAATTCTATTTGCATGCGATGTTACCTCCTCCCTCTGACAAGAATTCAAAACAGGTTCTTACAATAAATGAAAAGAAAGGACTGTATATAACTATTTAAATCTTTATATTTTCAAGATGCATTCAAAGTGATTCATAAACGACTGTCATAGTAAAAAAGTGCAACAATAGTGAATAGTGCTCATGTGACATATATAATATATACAATATGTACACTAGTGATTTCCAATGTAGACAGTTTATACAAATATATACAAAGTTGATTTTCAAAAGAGGCCATCCACTAATAAAAATTTACAGAATCCCATGTGCAGCTTGTCAATTTGGGTTTCTGGAGTATTGGGGCCAATTGAAATGATGTAGACGTTTCGACCCTTCGCGTGCCTGGGTGATTAAGGTCGCAGCGGGTCTTTCTCAAGACAGGTGTAGCAAGCACGACAGTCCTAAAGTTCAAGTGCAGGTCAGTCACCTGGACTGGATTGAAATGAATTGAAGTCGTCAAATCCGAAGACGTGAATAAAGTCGTCCATGCGATTCTCGGCTGCTTTCAGGGAAGCTGACTAATTGCAGCACATGAGCACTATTCAGTATTGTTGCACTTTTTTACTATGACAGTCGTTTATGAATCACTTTGAATGCATCTTGAACATATAAAGATTTAAATAGTTATATACAGGCCTTTCTTTTCATTTATTGTAAGAACCTGTTTTGAATTCTTGTCAGAGGGAGGAGGTAACTCGCATGCAAATAGAATTAACAAATCAGTTGTTTCACTACCCGACAGAACCAACTTTTTCTTTAATCATAATTCACCCAGGTTCTGTGGGACACAGGGTCAATCCCAGTTTTTTTGAAAATGTCACAGACTTTCAGCAATGATGGA
>NW_028251579.1:0-71317 GCF_964263255.1 Lissotriton vulgaris | reverse complement strand
GAAATGCTCAATGTGTTTGCGAAGTTATTCGTAAGCGCATTTCTCCCGAAGTTTTGCTAGGGTCTGTAGTGTAGTTCCTATATTCCCAATAGGCTCTGCGCATTGGAATAACATAAACAGCAGTGTAGACGTAGGACTGAGGTCATCTAGGTCTCTACTGACTATGTTAGACATAATTAGTTTTGCCAGCTAGCTCAGAGGTCACTAGAAACTTTCTCGAATGTTCAGGAAAGGGTTAACCGTCCTGATTTAGACAAGAAGGGATTAGTTTCTGACAACCGCATAAACATGACAACTTTGCTCCCCCAGAATAAAGAGTGTATCTCTAGAGTCGTGTGAAAACAATAGACAAGTATTTCACACAGTCAATCGTGCATGCTTAGTTCCACCAGAGTGCAGAGAAATAGAGAGACGGGCTTTTTCAATAAAAGGTGTTATTTTATTGAGCAATCTTCTTTCTCATGCAAGAGAAATGAATTGCCACAATTGCAATACTTATCATAAAGTAAAGTGCGTACAGTAAAAGTAGTATTATGAAATAATACTGTAAAAGCATTGATATGGTTTCTTAGCCATATGATACTTTAAAATGGATAAAATATATACATACATAAAAACATTGACTAACGAACTCAACTGGTGCTTCTAAATACGCCTACCCCGTTGTACCTGACCTAAGCCTAATAAGTGGGAAGGAGTAAGTAAGTTGCAGTTTTTAAGTTAAGTTAGGTTTTTGCCAAGTATCGGAATCAAGAATTCTCTCTAAGGTTTTAATCAGCTCCGTACCTTGGTTACAGAATGAAGGAGGTCGTGTATCTCGCTTCTCAGGACTCGATCTCCCAGCAGCCCACGAGGGTGACTTGGGAACACCGGAGCTGAATTTTCTCGGCTGGAGAAAAAGAAAGCGTCTCTCTCAGTGCGTCAAGGGGAGGGGCGGTTTTCGTCGGCTCTCATAACAGCTGGGCTCCCGGGCAAGTAGAACGTCGCTCTGCTCCCAACCACCGTGTGTTTGCTTAAGGCAACGTTGGTATATTTATACCTGAAAGGTGCCGGGTTTGACGTAAGGTTGGACATAAGACGTCACTAAGAACTAACAGTTCTATCTCGACTCTAGGAGTTCTTGTGCAAATCAAAACAAAAGCAGGGAGTTTTCCCGGGCTGCTGGAGGCGTGGTTTGTTTAAAGAACGTGTTGTGCTTTCTAGGAGTCTATGGGAGTAGCCTTGCCGTGTTTTGGAGTGCATAAGGATATTATTAGTTATAACCACATAAGGGCATGAATCGGGAATATCGAATTAGGGTCCTAGATAGAAATACAACACCCACTCCACGTATTAATGTCCATCATTAGTAAATAATAAGCAATATAAACATATAACGAGGCATGTGTGTTTTCCAACCCACCCCAAAATACATAATTCCATTTGAAATGGTGTATGGTTTATACACGAAAAATGAGTATTGGTACTGTACGCTTTTCAAGCAGGGTTATCATTCAGTTAAATGCATATATATATCAGCTGAATGAATTGCGAAATTACACATGAAATGGCTCTGTATACAGAAGAGAATGTCGAGACCATTTCATCACATATTTTACGATATTGTACATGTGCTAGAGGCTGAGGTAAATATTGTCTCCAACGTCTCTAAAAATAGAAGGTCTGTTCTCTAAGAATAGTTCTACTTTAAGCAGAGTACCATGTGCCGGACAAAATGGTAAATATTTTTGATGTGAAAGAAAAATAATTTTGCTTTCAGGGGAAGAAATAGTTCCAAAGGTTTTCAGTTGCTTTGTTTAACATAACTGAAGGCCAAATTTAGAGTTCAGGGAACGCTGTGTGCTTGTTGTTTTTAAAAGTTATTCTTGTTGTTCAGGGGAGAACATCATATCTGACAGGCTTCAAAAAATTGGTCTACGACATCAGGTGAAAGTTCGACCAAGTTTGAAAATACTGAAACTGTGCAGTTCTGTGCGTGATTGCTATCATCGATGTTTGGATCAGCAATGCTCACAGAAGGTTGTACCTGTTTGGTGCTGCTTTCCTCTCGTACTTCACCGCCACCTACTCGTAATGGTGAAGTCTCAACGAATGCCGTCATCAGAATAGGTAGCCACTGGGGACAACACGTTGCATGAGTCGTTACAGGACAAAGCAAAGTATCGATATCCATTGGTACTGCTGATGGTAGTGTAAGACAGACATCCAACACGCATTCTTCTCCGCATAGCAGACATCGAAGCACAGGTAAGATGCAATCCTGCCAGATTGGTCTGAATGAAAGAAACCAGGTTGTACTAAGATTTCTTAGCCGGGCCAATCCGAGGACCTTAGTGATACGGTCTCGGTATCGTATTGCTAGGATCGTTTCTTCCATCGTTGCTGGAGTCTTGTCTGTGGATTGGCTTGCCATATCGGAGCAGAAGAAATAAAAAGAAAATTCCTGCCACGAGTCCCAAAATTAAAGGTAGGCAAAGACAGAATGGACAAAATTCTGGAAGATGCCCAGAACTGTTTCAAAGGGTGCTAACAGTCCCGAAAAAACTGTCTTAAATACATGTGCGATGCCACTGGTATCAGGCATGTTTAAGATTTGACTTAACATTTCTACGAAATGCATGTGGCAGTTTGTTGATAAAAGGGTATGTATCTCTGATGTCGTCCTTGTAACTTGTAGATCATACGTTTCTTTGCACGACGTCAGTGGCACAGTAGTCTGTAAAAGAATAGACTTCATTCTGCTTAAAGTATCAATTCGAATAGAAGAGATATTCACATAAGGCCATATTGCCGCCTCCATGACTGGATTGCTGTTTGGATACAATACTTGTATACAGCAAACGACCCTGGAAGTTACAGTTACGAGATAGCATTCTCCTGGCACCATTCCACAACAGCTGTGGTGATTTATTAAAACGTAGCTTTGGTTGGAAAGTTGACTGAAGAATGGCTCTATCTGTTTTGCAGGAGTGCCTTGCAGGTGACATGAAAGGTTAGTTGAAGACCCTTCGCAAGCTCCATGCAAGTTAATACCTTGACACAGAAGTGTACCGCTTAGTGATTTTTTACAATTATTGCCACTAAGGAATACCTCCTTTTTCCCTTCACTATAACATTTGTGTGTGTAAGGTAAATCCCAGGTTGATTTGATGTATCCTTTACCCAACCTTTCATACTGGCCTGCTGGTATATATTCTTGGCAATTGTTAGTACTTGAAAGTTGTTATCGGAATTGTAATGGTTCCGTGTATTATCCATTCAATGATAGGTCTCTCTGACATTGTCAATGGTAATCTCTCAAGTTTTTCAATGCTCAGAATCGTATAATCTGCTCCTTTTTGTGCCAAACTGATTTGTTTATCAGTAAGGTTAAAGATAGAAAATAATGACGTTATGTTGATTAGACGCCATGGCACGTAGCCCGAACGTAGGTTTTGCAACGTCCAGCCAAGCTGTACAATAGAACGCAATTGGGTCTGACCATGCTGTAACATTAGCAAGTCTTGCTCTATTATATCAAAGGCAGATGATACAATACTGTCCAATGAGTCGTTAACCCATTGTCCACAACAGAAAGTGATTTTTCCAAATTTATACGATCAATTTCTCGTGTTTTTTCACTGTTTCAATTTGCATTACTTTCCAAGCTTCGTTGTATGCAGCGTATATACCGGCCGCTATGAAACGTTTTTGACGCTGTTTGCGAGGTCCCATTATGAAATCTCGCAAGTCAGCACCTTCTTTAAGTAAAGTCAAGTGTTGCTTAATTTCAGCCAGTGTGGATTTCTGTAGCCACTCAAGGCATAATTTCCCTACACTGTATGTTGTAACTATCCCTGGATGTTGTCTCTGGGAATATCTTGGGTCTGGCCTGGTCATTTTTAACCCCTGTTTTTTTTTCAGGAATCTATCTTGACAGTTGTTTGTGTCTGTGGGCCAGATCAACCATTTTTTCCAATCAGGATTTGTTCTGTTTTGGTGAAAAATACGGGATACGTCTATTTCCACATCCGTAGTACTATTACTATCAGGTATGGGCTTTGGAATAGACGGTTTATTTAAGTCTTTTATCTTAGCTAAACCAAGACGAGTAGTTTTTGGTATCATTCAGAAATATTATTTGTTTTGGGATCATGCAGGCTCTAAATAATGATTCTAGACCTTGTACCTGCCAGTCTTTTGTACCCCAGATGGTTTTTGTTTCGATGTTATTTTTCCAGAACTCAAAACCAAATGTAGACATTTTGCCATAAAAATGTTCAGAATAAATCAATTTAGTATTTGTCAACATTGTTTTCATTCCTGTTTTGTTTGACATTTTAAAATAAAACGTTTCTGGATCACTATTGTTAAACCCTGAGAAATATGGAAATTTGTCATAGAATGTCTTCGAGCTGCCTTTTGGCGGAGTTGGACAATGTTGCCATTGATTGTAATTAAAAACATTTCTAGGTTGTGCAGATTTATGCAAATAGTGGTGACCATAGTGATTGTAACAGTATAATTCTTCATAATTTGATGAACCCTGTAAATAATCATGTTCTGTGAATTTAGCTGACATTACTAAATCTGACATCATATTATTAATATTTTCAAAATCCCAATCATCAGAGAAGGAACTTGGTATCACAAAGTCACTTAAGGAAACCTTAAACTGGTGTGGATACTTTAAGAGCTCCATCGGGCCATAAATATCATAATCAGTTTTGTCCCATGCTATACCACCAGGTATTCGGTTGGCAGTGACGTTCACTGATGATAGTTCTCTTTTCTCGATGTGAGAGGATCTGTGAGACTTTAGGACCAAGTTGATGTTCTGACTTGCTGTGTCCATTGTACTATATTTTCCATCAATGAATCTAAGTATAAAACCATGATGAGCCAAAGCAGGAGGAAAAGTACACCTAACACGGTCCAAAATTCAATCCATGGTGAAATCAGATTTGTTTCTTTTAGTTGGTGAAAAAGCTTTGTTATTTTTTCTTTGAAGGTTTTTGTTGCAGGCTTGTCTCCATGTTCACTTGGATCATCGGAAAAGTCATTGAAGTTGATAAAATAGCCAGATGCAGTTCTGTCAATTGGTGGGATTGCTTCCGGATTTCCATTGATCTTTGCATTTTCTTTTGTTACATTTGTACAGTCTGATGCTACATCGTTGTAGATTGGTGTATCATCACAAATTGTTGCAATTTGGGTTTCAAGAGGCACAAGTTCCATGGCTTTGTTGCATAGTCCCTTGTTATTTACTGCAGGTTTATCGAATGTGATTAGTCTCTCAGTTTGAACCTCTTGGATTGTAGCAAAGTTTGATCTTCTGCTATTTCTTGGTAGTCCACTGGGCCTGCTATTTATTATCGGCCACATGTTTGTGGTTTCACCAGATAGATGGAAACAATTCTGTTTTCCTTTTTACCACCAAGTGGCTGTAGTACTACTGATCTTAATCCCCTGACAGCTAAGACAGGTACTGCTTTTCTGTAAGAAGGCCCAAATTCCTTCTTTACCGCGATCTTTTCTCTGACCAGATCTCCAATCTTCGGAATCCAGACAGGTCTTGCTGGGACAGGTGGTTCTTCAGTGGTTGTTGGCTTAAACTTTATGTTACTTAGACTCTTTCTTGTTTCATTCAAGTCCTGTAAAACAGCCAAACGATCTTTGATATCAAAGGTTTTTTCTTTCACCACTGAAGTTTGACGATCCAGATCCTGGATAATCTTTTTAGTACCAAACAAAAGTTCGTACGGACTGATATCTCCTAGAGAATTTCTTGGCATGTTATTAAGACTACGTTGGACACTTATTAAATGTTTGACCCACCCATCACCCAAACCTAATACCCTCGCCGTTATAGATTGCTTTATGTCACGGTTTTTCTCTTTCCACTACCGCATTTCCCTCAGGATGGAAGGGAGAAGAGTACCGCAATGCAATGCCCATGCTGGTCATGGCCTCTTTGTAAGCTCGAGAGCTAAACGCAGGACCTTGGTCAGAATGTAGCATGCCAATTGCGTATGTGCCGATAAAGACTCGCAAATCTTTTATAACAGTTCTGGCGTCAGCCGAGCGCTGGGGTCTACATTTTCAAGTTAATTTTGTCTTAATAATTATGGGGACGCATTTCTCCGGTTGGATTTCTGCGTTATAGATCGCCTGATGCTTTCTAATAAAGGTGTCTTGGCAATAGTCTGGTCCGGTTCACAACTGCGATCTCTGTTGCAGTCTGGACAATCCATTGCAAATTTGTAAATTTGCAAGCTCATCCCCGGCCACCAGTATTCTGATTGTAATTCTATTAGAGATTTCAAGATCTGTTGGTGCCTCGGAACCAGTCCCATGTGTGCGTCTTCAATCAAGAAAACTCTCCGGTTCGTATTTGGAATTACTCTATCCCCCACTCCAGGGATTTGAGCAAAAGGAACAGAGTTTGCATCAATTATGTATGTATTACTGAGTGGATAGTTGAGAGGTAATGCTGCATAATCGCCTTTTAGTGAGGCTTTTACCGCCAGCATGATTTCTCCATCTATGTGTTTTTTTTTTTTTTCAAAACCGTTTTTATTAAGAGTTCAAGCAAGATTTGGTACAGCCCTCCACAGTCAGGAGGAGACTGTCAACGACACATATGTAGAGACACAGCATTAAACCCAGAGTTTTAGAATGATATACCCCCGATTACCCCCATCCCACCCAACCCCAATAACACCTTCCAACCCCTTCCCCAAACTACCCACCCCTTATCCCACCTGTAGGAGAGTAGGGTCTGCAATCCTATGATCACCCAGATTTTTTGCTTTTGTTTCACTGGTTTACGACTTTCTCTGGCTGTGGGCCTGCCAATCAGACCCACAGCCTGGCTGTTCTCTCTCTAAATTACAACATGTACCCTAGGTGCATTTACCAATTGGTACTGGGCCACCTTATCAGACCCTGTAACTCAGGGCATAGGTGTACCCAGGGCCTACCAGGGGCTGAAGCATGTATTATGCCACCCCTGGCTGGCCTCCTAAATTTGACACAACTGGCTGCATGACAGCTGGGGCAAAGTCGTGTAATCAGCCTTTGCTGTAGATATAGTATACCTATATCTAACCCTAAAATGGACACACAGATTCCTATCAGTCACTCCTATGGCAGGCCTTGACAATCCTGAAGGCAGAGTGCTTGGAATCGTGTGAGATGGTGCTCTGGCATGAGCTGAGCCTGTCTGCAGCTTGCGGAACCAAGTCCTAATAGCTGTTCCATGATATCGCATACCATATACTCTTAAGTGCATTATAATCCCCGCGGTTAAATGCTATCTTTGGTATTGCTTTATCAAAACATGTCGAGTAAGGTGTCATACGAATTGGAATACTAACCCCTCGCCGATTCTAGCGATGGGGTTAGCATTCCACCCTTCTGGAGGGACACGACATGTATGTAACTGTGAACCCCGGTTAAAGTTAAACGAAGCCTCAGCTCCACAAAATGGATGCTGCCACCACAGACACGAGTCTGACCCCCTGCAGCTGGGAGTCCTTCCAGCGAGGGGAGCCTGGACAAAGGGTTTCCTGTCGAGGGCGGTGCTAGTACCGTCCCAGACAGGGTTTTGTGTATCCTGGGTAGGCAGGGCTTTACAGGAAGGTGACTGCTGAGTGGCACCCCGGTGCTCACTACGCATTGGCCGGTCAGAACCAGTTCCAGGGGCACACCAGCCCCTGGCCTGGGGGAAGTCCGGCATGGGAGAGGGGTGTAACCACCCCCCTCCTAGTCCCACCCATAGGCAGGACCTAGTCACCGGGTCAGCCCCCTTTTTTAGTATAAAGATAGGAGCGGGCCCCCTGTTAAAATTAGATCATCTTTGGAATCAAGACACGACTTTCTGCGAAAGGACATCAAGATTTCTTCTTCAAGATTCTCCCTTGTGACTAAGGAGTAGTCACCCTGCATCAAGCGGGCACCATCCTAAGAACACTGCGGTCTGCTGCAAGTCCTTCCTCCGGAATCCGACTGCCCAGCTCGACGAGACCCGGCTTCCCTGGCACCTCTGACCTCTACTCACCTCTACAGCCAAGCTGAGAACCGTGAGTGCGACGAGACCTCGAGGGACCGACGATCGCCAAGACTGCACGACTTCTTTGCAACAAGCCCACCGTGTGCTCCACTGGTGAGTGCTTTGGGGTCCGAGAAGCCCCCACCCTGAGCAGCTCCAGCACCGAAGATCAGCCCTCCAGCATCTCCACGATCTGCGTGGGGCCCTTCTGCTTTTGCCTGTTCACCGCGTTGTGTGGCTACTAGCCGGCTAGCTTGTGGCCTTCTTCACGACGCCCGACGACATCACTGCTGCTGGTCTGGTTGCTCCAGACTGGCCCTTGCTTCCTTGCAACAGAGAAGCACCCCGGACCCTCCTGGTCCACTCCAGACGCCATTTTGAGTCCACCGCGTGGGCTTGAATTTGCCAAGGCTTTGTTGCCCAATCCTGGGTCCAGCGACGCCGACAGCTTCATCCATCGTGGGACAGCTCGCTCCTCCATCCTGGTCGCCGACAACGCCTCCTGGTCCGTGAGATCTGCAGAGCACAGCGTCACCCACTCACCTAGTCGAGGTGACTACCATCCGGTGCCCTCCTGGTGCCCCCTGACTACTGGCTAGTAGTCTCGAACTTGGTCCCCTCTGCTTTCAGGTGTCATCTCTCTTCAAGATCCAGGCTTGGATCACTTCGAACTCTCTTCACTGGTCACCTGCCAGCATCTTTCTTCCAGGCTCCTGGTCCGTCTACGAGGATTCCCGACGTCTTTTGAGACATATGCAGCTGCAGCCCCTGGGCTAGGTAACTTCGGCATTTCGGTGCCCCAGCATAGCCTCACTATCCAAGGGTCAGAATCCACTTTCGTTTTCCTTCTACCAGGTCGGGTTCGCCCGAGAACACTAACTCTGTGAAATCTAGCTACCATAGACTTTGTCCCGCATCCCGCGTGAGAGTGCACACTCTGCACCCGAGTCCCCTAGGCCTCCTAGAAGTAATCTGAAGATTCTATAGTCAAGACCTAGCGATTCTAAAGCCTATTAGTACTGTACTTACCTGCTAGTAATTTCGCATTCCACTTCCAGAGTATATGGTTTTCCGTGCCCCTCGGGCATTTGTATATACTGTGCTAACTTAAGTATTTTCGTAAGAGTTTTGTTTTGTGCTTAGTACCCTGTCCTCATAAAGAGTACAGGGCTGTTGTGATTCTTAATAAATATATTGTTTATTTTCATAACACTTGTGTGGTGTCCTTTCACTTGGTGTTCAAGTGGTATATGTGTGGTATAACAGCTGGCTTAATACGCCCTCTCGAGTCTTTAGCCTTAGACTGCTCGTATCCACGCTACTAGGATAGCTGGTCTATAAGGTTGACTTACAACCAATCATCAATAAGGGTTGCTGGACTGATACATAGTGTTCACTAGAATAGTGAGCACTGCATATCAGGCCACCTTCTCACATTGGTGGCAGCGGTGGGATTTGAGCTTGCTGTTGTTTTACCACACGTATCCTAAGAATATCTTGTTGAAAGATCACATAAGTACTTTTAGGTACATATAACTTAGCTTAGAATACTCTGAGTTCTACTGAACCAGCTGTTGCAGCTCCTCAAGGCTTAGCACACCTTGGCTGCAACTCTTAGCAAGGGATCAGTAGGCAAACACATAGTGTAGGTAGGTGCATCACTTACACCACACTAGAAGCATGTCTAACCTCGGAGAGTCTGCTGAGACCCCTCTGATGGTTGAGGACCCTCCACAGGCCTCTTCTAGATATGCAGCCCTTAGCTTCCAGGAGATGAGACAAGTGTGTACCTCCAGGAAGCTAAAACAGGGGTCTAACCCCACAATCCCATTTCTGATAGGTCTCTTAGAGACTTATGATGCCAGAAAAGCTGAGAAACGTCTTAGCTCTTCTCATCCAGAAGGGGACATGCCAGCCCTAGAAGGAACCAGGGGTGACCCAGATCTCATCCATCTCTCAGGTGAGGAGGATGATGATCAGGAGACATCTGGGGATGAGGCAGACAAAGGTCCAGAAATAGTTAGTCAGCTAACTAGGGACAACTTAAGCAGGCATGAGAATGGTACTAGGAGACCCCTGGGACCCCACTCAGGCCAGCTTAACATTGGGAGTGGACGAGTTAGATCTCTATCAAGAGGCTCTAACAGATCCATTCAAACCAATGGCTCTCAGGCCTCTGCTCTGAGGAGGATGACCTCCCCTCAGAGGAGAGTTTATGAAGCCAAGGAAAGGGAAGTCAATCTGAGGATTGCCAGGGAAGAACTTGCCTTGGCCAAAGAAAGACTTGCCTTTGCTAGAGAGCAAGAATTGAGTGGGTCAAAACCCACTGGTGGCAGCATTATACCTAGCAATAGGGAAAGGAGTTTTGATACAAAGCACCTGAATAAGATAGTGCCCCCCTTTAAGCAAGGGGATGACATCCACAAATGGATAACTGCTTTGGAGAGGGCCTGCACTGTGCAGGGTGTTCCCCAAAGTCAGTGGGCAGCTATCTTGTGGCTCTCCTTTGAAGGTAAAGGTAGAGATAAGCTCCTCACCACAAGGGCAAGGATGCTAACAATTACCAAGTCTTGAAAAATACACTGATTGATGGGTTTGGCCTAACCACTGAGCAATACAGGTTGCTGTTCAGGGATACCCAGAAAACTCAGTCTCAAGATTGGTCTGACTTTGTAGATTGTGCCACTAAGGCTTTGGAGGGCTGGTTGCTGGGCAGTAAGGTTACTGATTACACAGGATTGTATAATTTGATCATGAGAGAACAAATTTTAAACAATTGTCAGAACCAGTTGTTGCATCAGCATCTTGTTGACTCAGATCTGACCTCTCCCAAAGAATTGGGAAAGAAGGCAGACAGATGGGTCAGAACAAGAGTTAAGCAGAACCAGGGCCAGAATCAAGGTGGTCAGAAGAAAGCAGACCAGAAGGGTAAAGATTCTAAGGGGGAACAAAATGACCAGAAGTCTTCGACAGGTCCCCAACAACCCAAAGAGGGTGGGGGTCAGGCTCCCCAGAAGAAGAAAAACCAAGAAGGCCAATCTAAAAGGTGGTGCCAATACTGCAAAAGTAAAACTCACTGGTTTAGTGAGTGCACCAAGAAAGGAGGAGGGCAGGCTCCTGCCACTGCAGCCCCTAAGGCACCTGTGCCCCCTAGTACAGTCAGCAGTGGTAGTGCACCTCCCAAGGGTTTAGTTGGGTTAACCTTGGGTTCTGAGGGGTATGACAACTTAGTTGGCACACTCACTCAGGCTGTCCTTGTCTGTACAGGGGATGTGGATATGTCCCCTGATATAAGTCCCAATACTTTAGGCAAATACAGACAGACACCTTTAATAAATGGAAGAATGGCTCAGGCCTATAGGGACACTTGTGCCAGTGTCACCATGGTGACACCTAACTTTGTGGACCCTGGACAGATCATGCCAGGTACAGATTTCCTGGTGACCAATGCAAGCAATGTCACTACCAATCACAGTATGGCAATTGTTGCTTTCTCCTGGGGAGGGGTAAATGGCCAAAAGAAGGTTGTTGTTAGTTCAGACGTCCCAGTAGATTGTTTGTTGGGCAATGATTTGGAGTCATCACAATGGTCAGAAGTGGAGCAGAGGACTCACATGGAAATGTTAGGCTTGCCAGCACATGTGTTTGCTGTGACTAGGTCACAGGTCAGAAAATGCCCCACTGAACAGGTGCTGGATCCTGGAACAATGGACCAGACACCTTCCAAGAAGAAGACCAGTAGGGTTAAGGCTGTGCCTTCCCCCTTGCCCCAGGTTGTGGATCAAGTCTCAGAGGAGGCTGACCTACAGGAATTGAGGGAAACTGAGCCTAAAGAGTTCGAACTTGATCAAGTTGAATTCCTGGGTTCAGGTGGCCCCTCAAGGGAAGACCTGGGGAAGGACCAGTTAGACTGCCCTTCCCTTGAACCCCTCAGACAGCAGGCTGCTGCTGAGGCTGCTGGGAACGCCACAGGTACCCACAAGGTATACTGGGAAGATGGACTCCTGTACACTGAGGCAAGAGACCCCAAGCCTGGCATGACCAGGAGGCTGGTTGTACCCTTGTCTCAGAGAGGTTTCCTCCTTACCTTGGCCCGTGAGATTCCCTTAGCAGGTCACTTAGGCCAGACAAAGACTTGGGACAGGCTTGTCTCACACTTTCACTGGCCTCACATGAATGAGGATACCAAGGAGTTTTGTCGCTCCTGTGTCACTTGCCAAGCCAGTGGTAAGTCAGATGGCCCAACAAAGGCCCCCCTTATACCAATGCCTGTGGTGGGGGTGCCCTTTGAAAGAGTGGGGATTGACATTGTTGGTCCAATGGAACCCCAGACAGCATCAGGGCACAAGTTTATACTGGTGGTAGTGGATCATGCCACCAGGTATCCTGAAGCTATTCCACTTAGGACCACTACAGCACCTGTAGTGGCAAGAGCCCTAGTTGGAGTGTTCTCCAGAGTGGGCTTCCCTAAGGAGGTTGTCTCTGACAGAGGTGCAAACTTCATGTCAAGCTACTTAACTGCTATGTGGAAGGAATGTGGTGTCAACTACAAGTTCACTACACCCTATCATCCACAATGCAATGGGCTTGTTGAAAGGTTCAACAGGACCCTAAAAGGGATGATTCATGGACTACCTGAAAAGCTCAGGCGTAGATGGGATGTCCTGATTCCCTGCCTTCTGTTTGCTTACAGAGAGGTCCCACAAAAGGGGGTTGGCTACAGCCCTTTTGAACTTTTGTATGGGCATCCTGTGAGAGGCCCCCTGTGTTTGGTGAAGGAAGGATGGGAGAGACCTCTCAAAAAGCCTGCAACCAACATAGTGGACTATGTACTTGGTCTCCGCTCCAGGATGGCTGAGTATATGGAGAAGGCATCTGAAAACCTTAAGGCCAGTCAAGAACTTCAAAAAGCTTGGCATGACCAAAAGGCTGTCCTGACTGTTTATCAGCCTGGACAGAAGGTGTGGGTGTTGGAGCCAGTGGCCCCAGCAGCACTCAAAGACAAATGGTCTGGGCCCCACACAATTCTTGAGCAAAAGGGAGAGGTCACCTACCTGGTGGACCTTGGAACTCCCAGGAGCCCCCACAGGGTGCTCCATGTCAACAGGCTCAAAGCATATGTCGACAGGAAGGACATGAGCTTGCTCATGGCCATAGATGAGGGACAGGAGGAAGAGAGTGACCCTCTCCCAGACCTGCTCACTCAGAATCCTGATGATGGGTCAGTAGATGGTGTTGTCTTTTGTGGCAGCCTCTCTGAGCATCAACAGAAAGACTGTAAACAGGTTCTTCAGTCTTTCAGACATATGTTCTCTCTGACACCCAGTCAGACCAATTGGTGTACCCATGAGGTTGACACTGGTGACAGCCTGCCAGTCAAGAGTAAAGTCTACAGGCAGCCTGATCATGTTAGAGACTGCATAAAAACTGAAGTGCAGAAAATGTTGGAGTTGGGAGTCATTGAACCCTCAGATAGCCCTTGGGCTAGTCCAGTAGTTCTAGTGCCAAAACCTCACACCCAGGATGGTAAGAGAGAGATGAGGTTCTGCGTAGACTACAGGGGTCTCAATGCAGTCACTAAGACTGATGCCCACCCAATACCAAGGGCAGATGAGCTTATAGATAGATTGGCTTCTGCCAACTACTTAAGCACATTTGGCCTGACAGCTGGGTATTGGCAAATCAGGTTAGCTGAGGATGCCAAGCCCAAGATAGCATTTTCAACCCCTGGTGGGCATTATCAATTTGTGGTAATGCCCTTTGGTCTGAAAAATGCACCTGCCACCTTCCAAAGGTTGGTGAATCATGTTCTCACTGGGCTGGATGACTTCTGTGCAGCATATCTAGATGATATTGCTGTCTTTAGCTCCACCTGGGAGGATCACCTGGTCCACCTGAGGAAAGTGTTAGAGGCTCTGCAAGCAGCAGGCCTCACTATCAAGGCCACCAAGTGCCAGATAGGGCAGACACAGGTTGTATACCTGGGCCACCTGTAGGTGGAGGCCAGGTTCAACCACTGGAGAGCAAAATACAGTCAATCATGGACTGGGCTCCTCCAACCACCCAGACTCAGGTTCGAGCTTTCTTGGGCCTGACTGGTTACTACAGAAAGTTTGTCAGGAACTATGGATCAATTGTGACTCCATTAAATGAACTGACAAGTAAGAAAATGCCAAAAAAGGTTCAGTGGACAGCAGGCTGTAAAAAGCATTCAATGACCTAAAGCAGGCCATGTACACAGCACCTATCCTTAAGAGTCCAGACTACTCCAAACCATTCATTGTCCAAACAGATGCTTCTGAGTTGGGTGTGGGAGCTGTTCTATCTCAACTGAATTTTGATGGTCAAGACCAGCCCATTGCTTTTATAAGCAGAAGGCTGACCCCCAGAGAGAAGAATTGGTCAGCTATTGAGAGGGAGGCCTTTGCTGTGGTTTGGGCCCTGAAGAAGCTGAGGCCATACTTGTTTGGCACTCACTTCAAGATTCAGACCGACCATAAGCCCCTCTTGTGGCTAAATCAGATGAAGGGTGAAAACCCCAAACTGCTTAGGTGGTCCATTTCCCTACAGGGGATGGACTTTACAGTGGAACATAGACCTGGTACTGATCATGGCAATGCCGATGGGCTCCCCAGATATTTCCACTTAGAACAAGAAGACTCACCTGGTCAAGGTTAGCTTATTGTCCCAAAGTTTGGGGGGGGGGGGTCATGTAGGAGAGTAGGGTCTGCAATCCTATGATCACCCAGATTTTTTTTTTTATGACTTTCTCTGGCTGTGGGCCTGCCAATCAGACCCACAGCCTGGCTGTTCTCTCTCTAAATTACAACATGTACCCTAGGTGCATTTACCAATTGGTACTGGGCCACCTTATCAGACCCTGTAACTCAGGGCATAGGTATACCCAGGGCCTACCAGGGGCTGAAGCATGTATTATGCCACCCCTGGCTGGCCTCCTAAATTTGACACAACTGGCTGCATGACAGCTGGGGCAAAGTCGTGTAATCACCCTTTGCTGTAGATATAGTATACCTATATCTAACCCTAAAATGGACACACAGATTCCTATCAGTCACTCCTATGGCAGGCCTTGACAATCCTGAAGGCAGAGTGCTTGGAATTGTGTGAGATGGTGCTCTGGCATGAGCTGAGCCTGTCTGCAGCTTGCGGAACCAAGTCCTAATAGCTGTTCCATGATATTGCATACCATATACTCTTAAGTGCAATATAATCCCCGCGGTTAAATGCTATCTTTGGTATTGCTTTATCAAAACATGTCGAGTAAGGTGTCATACGAATTGGAATCTAACCCCTCGCCAATTCTGGCGACGGGGTTAGCATTCCACCCTTCTGGAGGGACACGACATGTATGTAACTGTGAACCCCGGTTAAAGTTAAACGAAGCCTCAGCTCCACAAAATGGATGCTGCCACCACAGACACGAGTCTGACCCCCTGCAGCTGGGAGTCCTTCCAGCGAGGGGAGCCTGGACAAAGGGTTTCCTGTCGAGGGCGGTGCTAGCACCGTCCCAGACAGGGTTTTGTGTATCCTGGGTAGGCAGGGCTTTACAGGAAGGTGACTGCTGAGTGGCACCCCGGTGCTCACTACGCATAGGCCGGTCAGAACCAGTTCCAGGGGCACACCAGCCCCTGGCCTGGGGGAAGTCCGGCATGGGAGAGTAACCACCCCCCTCCTAGTCCCACCCATAGGCAGGACCTAGTCACCGGGTCAGCCCCCTTTTTTAGTATAAAGATAGGAGCGGGCCCCCTGTTAAAATTAGATCATCTTTGGAATCAAGACACGACTTTCTGCGAAAGGACATCAAGATTTCTTCTTCAAGATTCTCCCTTGTGACTAAGGAGTAGTCACCCTGCATCAAGCGGGCACCATCCTAAGAACACTGCGGTCTGCTGCAAGTCCTTCCTCCGGAATCCGACTGCCCAGCTCGACGAGACCCGGCTTCCCTGGCACCTCTGACCTCTACTCACCTCTACAGCCAAGCTGAGAACCGTGAGTGCGACGAGACCTCGAGGGACCGACGATCGCCAAGACTGCACGACTTCTTTGCAACAAGCCCACCGTGTGCTCCACTGGTGAGTGCTTTGGGGTCCGAGAAGCCCCCACCCTGAGCAGCTCCAGCACCGAAGATCAGCCCTCCAGCATCTCCACGATCTGCGTGGGGCCCTTCTGCTTTTGCCTGTTCACCGCGTTGTGTGGCTACTAGCCGGCTGGTTTGTGGCCTTCTTCACGACGCCCGACGACATCACTGCTGCTGGTCTGGTTGCTCCAGACTGGCCCTTGCTTCCTTGCAACAGAGAAGCACCCCGGACCCTCCTGGTCCACTCCAGACGCCATTTTGAGTCCACCGCGTGGGCTTGAATTTGCTAAGGCTTTGCTGCCCAATCCTGGGTCCAGCGACGCCGACAGCTTCATCCATCGTGGGACAGCTCGCTCCTCCATCCTGGTCGCCGACAACGCCTCCTGGTCCGTGAGATCTGCAGAGCACAGCGTCACCCACTCACCTAGTCGAGGTGACTACCATCCGGTGCCCTCCTGGTGCCCCCTGACTACTGGCTAGTAGTCTCGAACTTGGTCCCCTCTGCTTTCAGGTGTCATCTCTCTTCAAGATCCAGGCTTGGATCACTTCGAACTCTCTTCACTGGTCGCCTGCCAGCATCTTTCTTCCAGGCTCCTGGTCCGTCTACGAGGATTCCCGACGTCTTTTGAGACATATGCAGCTGCAGCCCCTGGGCTAGGTAACTTCGGCATTTCGGTGCCCCAGCATAGCCTCACTATCCAAGGGTCAGAATCCACTTTCGTTTTCCTTCCACCAGGTCGGGTTCGCCCGAGAACACTAACTCTGTGAAATCTAGCTACCATAGACTTTGTCCCGCATCCCGCGTGAGAGTGCACACTCTGCACCCGAGTCCCCTAGGCCTCCTAGAAGTAATCTGAAGATTCTATAGTCAAGACCTAGCGATTCCAAAGCCTATTAGTACTGTACTTACCTGCTAGTAATTTCGCATTCCACTTCCAGAGTATATGGTTTTCCGTGCCCCTCGGGCATTTGTATATACTGTGCTAACTTAAGTATTTTCGTAAGAGTTTTGTTTTGTGCTTAGTACCCTGTCCTCATAAAGAGTACAGGGCTGTTGTGATTCTTAATAAATATATTGTTTATTTTCATAACACTTGTGTGGTGTCCTTTCACTTGGTGTTCAAGGGGTATATGTGTGGTATAACAGCTGGCTTAACACGCCCTCTCAAGTCTTTAGCCTTAGACTGCTCGTATCCACGCTACTAGGATAGCTGGTCTATAAGGTTGACTTACAACCAATCATCAATAAGGGTTGCTGGACTGATACATAGTGTTCACTAGAATAGTGAGCACTGCATATCAGGCCACCTTCTCACACCACCCTAACCCAGTGCACGTGATCATAGTTCAGCAACAGGAGATGGAAAGCAAAGGTGGTGCTGGCCAGCAGCCTAGGGTACGGGATCCACATCCGGAGGCAGTGCATCGTCAATGTCCATTGGGGGGTCAAGGGCCAGGCCCCTGTAGTCCGCCCACCGTTTCCAGATTTTGTAATGTTTGCGGGGACACCCCCGGGCTTCGAAAACGGGCTGCTCCAGGCCCATGAGAAAGTCCAAGCCCGCCTTCCAGGCACCAAGCGGGGGGGCACGTTCACTCTTCCAGGCCTGGGCCAGATCCCTCTTGGCCACCACCAGCCCTAGCAGCAACAGGTGACGTTTGTAAATGTTACCCCCAACGTTTTCAAGGACATGAAGAAGGCCCAACCTAGGGGTACGGGGCAGGTCCCACCCCAACACCTCCGACAGGTAGTCCCAAATCCCAGTCCAGAATCTAGTCAGTCTCTCACAGGACCACGCAGTATGGAAAAGCGTCCCTCTTTCAGTACCGCACCTCAGACACTCCGGAGCAGCTATAAGACCCGCTCGCCACAGGCGGTCCCTAGTATAATATGCCCTGTGAAGGTATTTGAATTGGATAAAGCGGAGGCGGATAGCTATAGCAGCACCACTGGGAGATTCAAGGGCCTCACGCCAATCATCTTCATCCAGGGGACCAACATCATTCTCCCAGGAGGCCTTCAATGTTGAGAGGGAAGGGGAGCAGTGCGTGACCAGGGAGCGGTATATCTGAGAGACCTTCTTGTCGCCCAGGTCCCCCATAAAAAGTTTCGCCTCAATGGGGCTAAAGTCGGGGAGTTGCTCCAAGCCCACTAGACTAGGGGCAAGAGCGTGGCGAAACTGAAGGTACCGGAAGAACTGGGACCTGGGCATGCTAAATTCAGAACTAAGGTCCTGAAAGGACTTAAGTGTAGTGCCAGTAAGGACATGGCCGAGGGATGAGATCCCGATCGCGTCCCAGCCACCGAACCCGGACAGAGACACCAGTGCTGGAAGTAGGCCATTACGCCATAATGGAGTCTCGGCCGTCAGTCTACCCCACCAACCCATACGGTGCAGGGCCCGTCGCCAGACCGCGAAGACCACCTGGGTGACCTGGGGAAGCAGTCGCCTCCGCCTGGCCGAGTACAGCAAGGTGTGGAGGGAGGCACCACCCATTAAAGAATGCTCCAGAGCATAGGCCGGATCACTACGGTCCCCATACCACCACTCGTTAAGCACAAGGAGATGGGAGGCTTGATAATAAGACAGTATGTCCGCGGACGCCATGCCGCCGCAGTATGTAGAAAGAAAGCAATGCGTAGTGCCACCCTGGAGGCACCCCCGGCCCACAGAAACCGGCCCAGCACAGAGTCAACACTCCGGAACCACTGCGGGTCGATCTTAAATGGATGATTCTGTAGTTGGTAGAGAAGACGAGGCAGGGCCACCATCTTAAAGATGGCTGACCGGCCATAGATGTTAAGAGGCATACGCGTCCACGTTTTGACGTCCATCTGGACCCGATCCCACACCGGCTGGACGTTCCGATCCCACGCCACCGAGGCCGAGGCAGAGAGGAAAACACCCAAGTACTTCACGCCATCCACAGCCACCTGAAGGGACGCAGCCCAAGGACGGTTCACCGTGTCACCCCCCAACACCCATAGGGTCGACTTGCGCGGGTTAAGGAAGAGCCCCGACGCCTGACCAAACTCCTGCATTAGTTCTAGGACACGGGGGCCCGTGCGCTGTAGGTCAGTCATGAAGAATAGCACGCCGTCGGCATATAGAGCTATGCGATCCGAGTGATCCGCTCCCCACACAAAGCCTCGATAAAGCGCATCACGGCGCACCCGGGCGGCCAGCGGCTCCATAGCCAGCGCGAACAGGTACGGGGAGAGTGGACACCCTTGACGAGTGCCCCTGGTCACAGGAAACTGAGCGGAAGTTGCCCCAGAGACACGCACCGAGGCAGTGACATCTGTATAAAGTAACTTTACATAGGAGACGAAGACCGGGCCCAGGTTCAGCAGCGGCAGAAGAGCAAAGAGAAAGGACCAGCTGACCGAATCGAAGGCACTGTCAATATCAGCCAGCAGAAGCGCCGCCTGATCTTCCGAAGACCCAATTGCATCAATCGCAGCCTGCGCCCGCCGAATGTTGTGTCTCGTCGCCCGGCGCGGCATAAAGCCCGCCTGATCTGGGTGAACGAGGGCCGAAATGTGTGGAAGCAGGCGGTTCGCATGCGCCTTGGCCAGGAGCTTGGCTTCAAAATTAATGAGGGATATGGGACGATAAGATTCATGGCGATCAGGGGGTCTAACCGGCTTCTGGAATACCACGATTTCAGCATGGCGCCAATCCGGGGGGAGGCGGCCATGCTCCCGCGCCTGCTCCAAGGCCCGCATGTAATGCGGCCCGAGCTGCAGATAAAATTTCCTATAGAATTCGCTGGGGAACCCGCTCGGCCCCGGTGCTTTGCCCACATTCAGTTGACCCAAATAGTCGCCCAGCTCCTCAGCCGTTAAGGGAAGATCTAGGGCATCGCGCACTTCATCAGACACAGCAAGCGGGGGGACTGCCGCGAGGTAACCTTCGATGCCGTCAGGGGAGAGAGTCTCCTGGGAGGCATACTGACGCCCATAACAGCGCGCAAAGCTTGCTGCAAGAATCGCCGGGTCCATTATTGCCACCCCGGCGTCGTCAACAAGTCCCGGCAGAGTGAGTGGCTGCAAAGTCTGTTGGCAAAGCCTGTGGAGCATAGTGCAAGACTTATCGCCCCACTGGTACACTCTACTACGTGTGGCCAACCACGCCTGGCGAGTCTCATCCAATAAGACCGAGGAGTAAGACTGCTGTGCCTGTAGGAGCAGCCGCAGCATGATATCATTGGCTACCTCCCTGTGTCGCGCCTCCAGTTCCTCCACCCGCGCCGCCGCATCAACAATACTTTCTTGCCGAGTTCGGCGAGCAGAAGCGCACCAAGCGATATCTATACTCCTCAAGGTGGGCTTCATAGCCTCCCAAACTGTCACTGCGTCCACCCCCCCGGTAAGGTTGTCCTGCCAATAGCAGGCAATCGCGCCACAGAGGTGCTGGGAGTAATCCGGACGCTGCAGGTGCCACGTGGACATCCGCCACCTGAACGGTTGGCGCGACTTGCACAGATCAATTTGGACCGCAACGGGGGAATGGTCAGATAACCCGCGAGGCCGGATCGCCGCCCCCTTCACCCTACCAAGGAAGGCCCCTGGTACAAACACACAATCAAGGCGCGAGAGGGAGCCATGAACAGCCGAGACATACGTATATTCCCGCCTCTCCGCATGCAGGTGCTGCCACACATCCACCCATCCAAGTCCATCAATCATGGCCCCCAATCGTGTAGGGGAGGCCACGGTCGCCACCCCTGGCCTCCTCTGCCTGTCCAATGCCACGTCCACCACATCGTTCCAGTCGCCACCAATCACAGCCAAGGAGCGGGGGAGCTCAGTCCATAGGGCAAACAATTGTTCCGCAAGGGTCCACTGCAGGGGGGGGGGGGCATACACACTACCAAACACCACAGGCTCCGCACCAATCCTCCCTTGGACAAATACAAAGCGGCCCTGGGGGTCGAGCCACTGACGCTCGTGAGTGTACGCCAGTCGCCTATGGATAAGAATGGCTACTCCCCTTGAGCCCCTAGTAAACCCGGCATGGAACACCTGATGAAAGCCAAAGCGCTGCAAACTCAAGGCCTTAGTACCCAGCATGTGTGTTTCCTGGAGAAGGAGTACATCAGCCAGGTCCCTCTTCGCCCAGCGAAGCACTGCCCCCCGCTTAATCTTGTCCAGGAGTCCCCGAACATTCCAGCTTAGAATATGCATGGAAGCGCCAGAAGACGCTATCCGCGGAACATCAGCCATTATCACAATGCGCCCAGCCCCACAATCCCCGGCTCCCGACCCAGGCCTCCAACACCCCAGTTGCAAAGATCACGAAGACCACGTGCACCCCACAAAACAGAACCCCAAGACCCACAACCCCCGGTAAACAGACCCCCCCTACCAGCAACCCAACAGCCCAAAACCCCCCTCCCCCACCCCTATACCTCAAGAAACAATGAAGTATCTGTCGCGGCATACGGTACTTCCGGCCCAAAACATAGCGCCGAAAGCCAGTCATGCCAAAGGATCCCAAACAGCCCCCCTACCACCAACCAGACACACTCCCAAAACCACCCCCCAGTCCCAACAGGAGGAGGCAGCCCTTGGAACGTGCCCCAAACCCCCTCCCCCACCCCCCAGCATAAATCGCAGTCAAAAGCAGTGCATGACAAAGAACATTAGTTCGCAAGAGTCCCAAGCATGTGCCAAAGGGCAAGGTAATACTGCACCAAATCATGTCTGTACCGCCGACCCATATGCAGCCGCCGCTGTGGACGGCCAAAGAAGAAAGGCAAGGAGTAGACAGTCAGCGGACAGAGATCAGAGGCCCTTGCCAGAGTGGTCGATATCAGGCTGCGTGTCCCCCAGAAGGGGGTCTCGGGACAAGGACCTCCGCCTCGAGCGAGACTTTCGATGCCGCTTCCCTTTGCTCAGCTGATCGCTCCGTTCCTGAGAAGAGCTGCGCGAGGATCCGGAGTGCAACCCCGGCTGGATGTGTGGTCGAAGTCTGACCGCCTCGTCAGTCCAAGCGAAGACGGCCTCCGGGGTATCGAAAAAGTGAGTCTTAGAGTTGAAGATCACCCGGAGGCGGGCCGGGTAGAGCAGCGAGTATTGAATCTTCAGGCCTCGCAGCTTGGCCTTGGCCGCCAGGAAGGAATGTCTCTCCTGCTGGACCAGTCTGGTATAGTCCGGGAAGATCATGATCTTACAGTTATCATAGAGCAGAGTGTCTTTGAGCCGTGCCTCCCGGAGAATGACGTCCCTATCATGGAAATTGAGGATCCGAGCGATGATCGGGCGAGGCCGCTCCCCAGGCGGCGGCTTCTGTGTCAAGGCGCGGTGGGCGCGCTCCACCACGAAGCAGCGCGACAGGGTGTCCGGAGGTAGCCAGCTCTCCAGCCACCGGGATAGGAAAGCATCCATAGGCCCCTTCTCGCAGTCCTCCGGAAAGCCGACAAAACGCAGGTTGTTCCGCCGCGTCCGTCCTTCAGCGTCCTCCACACGCAGCGCTAGGCCCCGCTCCGTCTGCTCCAAGTCGGCAACCCTCTTCTTCAGGGCGCCGACGTCGCCCTCCACCGTTGTGACCCTGGTTTCTGTTTCAGTGATGCGGGCGACCGCATTGCGGAGGTCCTGGCCAGTGTTCCCTGTAACCGAGCGCCTGCGCGCCCACCCTGCTCTGTCACCCTGAGCGCGCAGTGTCCTGAGTTTAGCGCGCACATATTGCGGGGGAGCATTCACACCGCTTTTAAAACGGACAGCGCGAAAAATTGTAATTTTCTAATTGCGGGTCGGAGTTCTAAAGCAAGAGTCTCCTGCACTTGTTCATTTGTTTTTTAATTACGCCACAGCTGGGGGCTGATCGTGGGTTATTGTGAAAGTATTCCTGTTAATTGCAGCCCAGGAGGGTGCAGCAATTAACAGGAATACTTTCACAAGTGTCCACAATAAGCCCTCAGCCACGCTTAAGAAAAGACAGGCATCAAGTTGAAAAGCACGTCGTGCTTTTGGGCTCGCTGCATTTCTTCTTAATGGAGCGAGGCTGAGGGCTTGTGCTGGCAAACACTTGTGCATATATTTTAGTATGGGTACTCCCTCAGGAGATTGTGGCTTTGGTTCCTCAAACTTTGTATATCTTGCTGGCCATACGTGTGTGTGTATTCTTGCATGTATTTGGGTTGTGTGATGCGTGAACCAGCATTTGTGTGCACTCGGGTGTGTACATTCCTCCATATGATCCCACTTTATGCATATGGTTCTGATTGAGTGTTTTTAGGACCTAAGAAATGGAATGTTTGTTCGGAGAGGGGTATGTTGTATTTTTTGCTTTGTGGGTTCTTTGTGACGCTTTTATTATTTGTTGATTATTGTCCAGATTTTTCTTGTTTCGTAAGATTTACAATTCTTTCCAAAATGTTTGATTTTATCGGGAACTTCTGATAGATTTTGAGTAGTTTGCAGCTCTGCTGTGTTTTTTTGTGTGATCTTTTGCGTGTGTTTGCGAAGGTGACTTGTGCTCCCTTTGCACATGACACGTGCGCGCTTCAAGTTACTAGAAGATGTCACTGTTGCTCAACTCAGCTTGTTCAGAGCTGAGTGTAGAAGGATGAAAGGATGTGCCCAACTGCCGGGAGTCATACCTGTCTTTCAGGTTAAAGAGCGATGTGTGCAGCCTGCACATGAACCGACTGCGCTATCTGACCTGTAATCCCTGCGAGTTTGTGTATTGCCTTGGTAACGCTCTCTATCTCTCCCTCTCACCCTTTCTCTTGCGCTCTCTCTCTCTCCCTCCCCCCTCTTACCCCCTTCCTACCCCTGGTTATTGCTGGTGGGGCCCGCCCATACTTCGTACTTTAACTCAGTACAAGAGATATTCAAGCATTGGCAATGTCAGTAGGTCTAGCTTTAAAGGCATATTGGACAGTAATGTGTAGAGAATGTAGCCTAACGGCTAGTGCAATCGACCTCAGAGCTGAGGAACCAGGTTCGAGTCTCGGCAGGGACACTCAACATTCTGTGATTCTGGGAAAATCACTTAATCTCCCTGTGTCTAACAAAAATGAATGTGTCTGTATGTAACGTAAATGGTGCTCATGTAAAGCGCGTTGATACCACCGCTATATAAAACGTCACACAAAAAAAGTGAATCATTTCAAGTATATAGCACTAGAACAGATATGTATTTTGTGGACGTTCATATACTAGGAGTTAAGAGGGATTTACAGGACTAGGTCGCCCTCCACTCATTCAATCAAAAATCACAAAAACCTAGTCCAAAAGGCAATCATTTTTATACATCTATGGGCATATATGGATTTGTCAAAAGATCATTCCAATCACACCCCTGAATGCAGAAATAGGTGTCGTGCTCAAGATAGTTGCCAAAAAGTAATAAAAGTAGCCAATCTCTGATAAGTCTAACACTAGACAACACAGTACAAACATTCACTAGAAAGACGACATTTGAAAAAATGTGTGAATAGCTAGAAGACACCTCACGGGCGCACCACCAATGGGGCCCCTGGTTGGTACTCACCAGGGTAGCCCTGTTCTCATCATCGGTGTCAACTAGCTTAACGTAAACGTGTCCGACTCCCAAAAGTAAAAAGACAGTGAATGGTGCAGTGTACACAAACTTATATGTGACAAGGACTAACAACGTTCAACATATAACACAACAACTACTGTGCAAACAAGAATAAGAACCTTTTTATTTGTATTCTCTTGTCTGCCAACAGTAAACATATATACATAAAAAGGAGAGAAGCGAATACTACCTATCGATTCGCTTTCAGCTCGCTGCCGACATGTTTCATTGCCTTGGTAAAGATTCAGGCAATTTCTTCAGGGCAAAAGTTTATGAAAAGCCACTGCCAGCAATACTGTGTTTAGCGTGCTGTAAATCAAAAAGGCATAAATGTATGAGGGACTGCCTGTGATTGCACTGTGTACTGTTACTTTACACCCACACAAAAGGAATGTTAATTACCTGGCTTACGGCTTTTGCTTTCATACCGTTACAGCCACGTCTTTAAAAGTCATGGACCCACTCCCGATCGGTAAGTGTGGTCTTTCCTCCCTTATATTTTTATCTAGTGAAGGAAAAACAAAGTAGAAGGCCCCCCGGGGGCGGACATTAGAGATAGCAATTCTAGCCTCACCGGGTCTTCTGTTTCCAAAAGATTCGTCCAAAGCGTGGCGGTTACCAGTGGAGAATGCTCGTACGGCGTCTTCTCAGCACCGGATCACCGAGCGTTTGGGGTGTGTTCTATTTATTTTCCGGCTAGGATTGTCATTGGTCCCTGGCGTCACATGGTTTGCGTGTCAGTGGACTACGCGGGAACCGCAATTTTGATTGGTCCCTGACTGGGGTTCCCGTAAGAACGTGATATCTCAATTTTGATTGGTCCCTGACATCATATGGTTTGCGCGCCAGTGTATTACGGGAATTCCCGTCAAAATGTAATGTGCTTATGTACACAGAACGCGGTTTTGTTATACGTGGAAATGATTATTGATTAATACCAGCAATCAGCATCATTGCAATTATTTCATATAATACCGATCGTACTACATTGAACGGATCGGCAACATTGGAATGGTACTGAATGTGATTTTGGGTGGAGCATACCTTAGTTCACTTTTTAAATTTAGGGAATCTCTCATTTTGGGTTCGATATTTATACAACAATTGGGTTCAATGGATGTATATGCCCTCAAAGTGAAATGTATTATGTTTATCATACCATGTTCCAGAGAGATTGCAAAGACTTTACCAAAAAACTTTGAGCAGTTAATGGAGGGGGATGTAGCAGCTCAACCACCTTAGTGAAAAGGAACCTTATATTTATCATTATCATACCACGTTCCCGGGAGACTTTGCAAGGACTTTGAGCAGTTTATGGAGGGAGTTTGTAGCAGCTCAACCTCCTTAGTGAAAAGAAACTGAGAAAGGAACCGAAACAATATTCTGTCATATTATCCGATTATCAGACCTTAGAATACTGAGCCAAGGAACACCTATACATGTATTTCAGTGCAGCTTGTTCCATTCCAACAATTCATTTAACCCCTGTTGTTCGCTCCGCTCTTGATATATCCAGCGTGCCTCCTTTGTCAACAGACGTCTTTCCATGGTTTGAGTCTCGCCTACCACTCTTTCCAGCACCACCCAGGTGAACGAATGTTTATTGCGATGACAATGCTGCACCAGCTTAGTGGTCAGTTTGCCCTGTCGTATGGTGCTCAGATGTTCTTGTATGCGGAGCTTGATCTTGCGCGTTGTTAATCCAATGTATTCAAGCCCACATTCACAGCTCAATCTATACACAACGTTTGTAGTGTTACAGTTGCTGAAATGGTTCAGTGACCATACCTTCCCAGATTTTAGTACCACTGTAGTGCTTTTGTTCGTAAGATGGCATACCGAGCAGTTCCCACAAGGATAGTAAGTAATAATAAGTAATAATAATCGTCCTTTCCCTGGTTTTATTCGAAACCACCAGTGGAAAGTCTTTCTTCTCTTGCAAATGCAATGTTTACAAAAACTAGAACCCTAACCGTGAGATCCACACTAAACTGTTTGAAGCTTAGACCTCCAATCGTTGAAGTCGATGCTTAACCCCGTATATGCCTAAAGCCTCTAACCCCTAGAGCCGTCCATTGACACATCTAATCAGAGAAGCGCTCACAAAACTCCGCATACGTCACACCGCCAATCATTGGCGTTTAAACTAGAACTCCGTCTTTGACCTCCCAATGCCTTAACTAATGTCCAACTCCACATATGCTAAAACCACCAATCCTCAGAGCCGACCACATGCGCAGCCAATCGGGTAAGCCCCTACAAAACTCTGCAGATGTCACACCACCAATCCGTGGCGTCCTAAGTCGGAACTTCGCTACTCCCAATGCCTTAGCCAATATGAAACTCCACATATGCTAAAACCACCAATCCTCAGAGCCTACCACATGCGTAGGCAATCAGGGAAGCCCCCACAAAACTCCGCAGACGTCACACCACCAATCCGTGGCGTCCTAAGTCGGAACTTCGCTACTCCGCACATGAAATGACGAAAACAAAAAATACTCAACAGGTGCCAATGATTTGTAGCCATTAACGTTAATATATAAACAAGCGCTGCGACATAGGCAATCGCTCATCACTTATCCCGCGTTTGCCGCCGTGAGAGACGTATCGACCCGCCACCGGACATAGGGAGCCCTGCCGACCACCCTCAGGTAAGACTCTTGACTAGAGTTAGCAACTAGATTACCTCCAATAAGACAGAATAAGAATCAATATCCCCCTTGTGGTTACAATGTCCCATTATTCTTAAAATTACAGGCAGGGAGATCTTTTAACCCTAATTCCATACATATAAGGATCAAGAACCACCCTACACCTTGGAGACCTGAAAAGAACAAGTTTAGGTAAGATGACTAACAAAAGATTGAAAGACCCGAACATCAAGAATCAGGAAATATACAACTAAGTTTTAATTTTGCACGTATATTTTCTCTAGGCTAACAAAGTGGCTGTTGAAACCAACACTTCGTAAATAGATCAACGTTCAAAACAGATACTTGATTTCAAGACACTATGAAAAGATTGATATATATTTTATTAGGTAAGATAACTGCCATTTGTCGATATACTCTGAACAATCGTAATTGACCAACCACTTATAATCCCCTTCAAAAAGATGTAAAGTAAATATCCCGTTATCTCTCTTTTTATACTCCTAAAATATCAGAGAACTAGAAAACTCCAGGGAAGAAAAACTATCCAGCATCAACTTGTACAAAGGGTTCCGGCTGGCGGGCGCTAATTGTTTTAATACCAAATCAATCAGGTAATAAACAACGCACAACGCCTGCTTGTCACTAATAATTGGAATCAATCATTTTTGTAAACTAATTGCCTGTATGATATTGCTTCATTCTCCCCTCTTTAGTTTTATCAAACTTAAGACAGAAAATTTATCTTGAACAGCTCCTTAGAAATTTCCTACTAGTAAGTATCCTACGACCAACACTATAAACTATCCTTTACAGTAAACCACCTTTTAATAAAAGAAAATGAAACTGAAAAATAGATCCATAAAATATTACTTGCCTATACATATATATGCTATAGTAAATGAGGCATCATCTTCTATATTCATAGCAGACAGTAAATCTGTTGATCATCACCAAGTTTGCTTTACCATACAGAGTCTTTGAACGCCTAAATAAATAAAATAAAATAACTGTGAACAATTGCTTTCGAAGTCTCAAATAAGAACTACTACCATAATTGCCCCTGTATCACCTGAATCCCTTCTCCGTATAGTGATGAACAGAATACCGCAAGGAAATGACAACGATAATGAAATGTAAACTGTAATGTTTTTATCAAACTACAGCTGCTAAAACCTTTTTTAATGTTAGAACTTGTCTTTGGAATGTATAAATATGTAACGTTGAAACGATATAATATTATGTTCTATATGCATCTTCACTTTATAGATATTGTGTGGCTGCTCCAGGAAGAAGGCGCTGGCCGCCGAAACGCGCGTAGAGACTGAATTTTTATGCCACCTATCTTTTTTATTGTTTGTCAATTTGCATATAATAATGTCTATGTTAAATATATATTGTGAATTTTTAATTGTGATTTGATGCTATATAAATGTGTTTTTTAACTGTATGAATTGTTCAATAAAATTACGTTTTTTAGTTAGCTGTAGTCGATTTTCCATAATTTCTTACCATTAAGGTATTCTGATCTTTAAGTTGCCTAGGTTGTTACTTTTCATTTGTAGTATTTTCCCTGACCTAGGAATTGCTAAATTCATTTATTCAGGGGGTCCTTGCAAAATACACATATATCTTCCCACAGCTTGTCTGTGCAGGGCTGTTCCTCAGATAGAGCTTGTTATATCAACCTCTTTCTTGTCATTTCCTTGCAAATTTGTTGTCATCAATAACTATACATATATTCTATATTATAACCCAGTGCTAAAATGGCCCTCCAAAAAACCTTTGGCTTCACAGATGAAGAATTCGAAACACTTGTAGGAACATCATCTACTTTTGGTGCCTCTACCTCAAATTCGAACTTACATAACAATGATACAAAAAAATTATTAGAATTAAAAAAGAAATTAAAAAGAATTGAAGCACATGGGGAATTCATGTTAGCTTATTTAAGGCTGGGCATTATCCCCATGGGTCTCCAAGTGAGAAACATCCCTGGCCTCTTTGTTCACTACAAAGCTTTTCTGGACAAATGGAGCAGAATTGCCAGTAGATGCTCAAGGGACCTTATGATGCTCATCGTTGAGACCGCGAAAGAATTAGCCGCAGAAGTAAGGTCTGAAGTAGAAGAATTGGAAAATAAGATCAAAAAAATGGGCAACATAGATGAAGCCATAAAGAAAATTGAGGAATGCAACAAAGATATAGAATCATTTACCAGCTATCTAGAAAAAAGAAAAAATGACAAGTTATTGAAAGATAAAAGATTTGCCACCATTGAAAATACGTATCCTTATCTAAGACCAGATTTCTACCAACAGAATCATTATACTACTGAAAATAGGGAACACCAACAACAGAACCAACGTGTAAACACCTTTTCAGAAACCTCCGATTCTGAAAATGAAAATAACGAAGGTTACTATGATTCTGATTTACTCTATAATCAGACACCTAACAGAGGAAATCGTAGACAGCCTTTTTTAGGGAATCGCGGGGGAGGACGTGGACGCCCCAGAGTCCACTTCCAGGGTCAACCGAGAGGGAACTACCAACCTCAGCACCATCACCAGCAGGAAGAACCACAATTTGTGCGGGAAACCAGAAGCAGACAATATTGGAAGCAGGGCATATAATTCCAATTTTCAATTTAACCAAATTAGAGCTAGATAAATACAGCATGAATCTGCTATCTAAAGGATTATCCTATGTCCCACATTCCACAGTCAATTTATTTGAGCTTCACTGTGACATTATCTCATTTTTCCGTAAAATTCGCCTAAAAAAATGTTTTGCTTCAAATACCACCATAGATGAGGAACCTCCCGCTATAAAACCCCTCTGTCTTCCATCAACTTTCTGCCCAGGTCTCGAACAATTAGGACCTGAAGTAGCAACTTTCGAACTAGTGGTACTCAAAAAGTTAGATCAAGCCCTAAGATTCATCCCTAAACCTATTTACAACTTAGAAAAGGAAGAACATCAGGCCCTAATATCCCTCTCTAAAAACAAAGACCTCACCTTTAAAGGGGGTGATAAAGGTGGAGGTATAGTGACCGTGGATACATCAGACTATGAAATAAATATGCTCAAAATGTTAAATGACCCGACATTTTATGTCCCTTTGAGATCCCACTCTATGATAAATTTATCTAAGAGAATTAGGTCCCTAACAAAATCTGCCCAAGAAGATGGCCTTAATAATGCCAAAGAATCGGACTTTTTGAACCATCATCAAGGAAAAACTGCCTGTATTTATGGTCTACCTAAGATCCATAAACATGCCAGTAACCCCCCTTATAGACCCATAGTCTCTACAATAGGGACAGCAACTGAACCACTTTCTAAATACGTAGACAATTATTTACGCCCATTCGTCCCTAAAATAGAATCCTATATTCGTGACACAGGCCACATGATACAAAAGATCGAAGGAATTTCCTTTAATTCCAACAATGAACTACTGGTCACAATGGACGTCGAGTCTTTATACAGTAATATTCCTCTGCCCGACGCAATGAAAACCACCAGTTGGTTCATTGATCTACACCAGATTCCATGTCCCAAAGAATTCCTACTTGCCTGTCTGGAAATTGTACTGACGGAAAATGTCTTTGAATTTGGCACCAACCTATATCGCCAGATTAAAGGTGCCAGTATGGGGGCTTCAGTAGCACCGTCTATAGCCAACATCTTCATGGCAGCATTTGAAAAAGAATTTGTCCATAATGAAGCTGCCCCTTTCTATGAGTCTATCTCCCATTGGTCCAGATATATTGATGACATCTTTTTTATCTGGACTGATGGGAGGGAAACTCTGTATGAATTCCTCCAATGGATAAATGGAGCAAATCCCAACTTACACTTTACCTCTCATATCAGTAATGAGAGAGTAGAATTTTTGGATATCGAGATCGTAAATAATGCAGGAAATCTAGAAGTGGATCTCCACATAAAACCTACTGCAAGGAACACCTTACTCCACTACCGGAGTTTCCATCCACGAACCCAAAAAAATAGCATCCCTTTCTCACAGTTCCTACGTGTCAGACGCAACTGCACAAACTTAAATGATTTTGACAAGCAGGCTGCAATAATGAGAACTAAATTCATTGACAGAGGCTACCCCCATCGTTTAGTAAGAGATTCTTACAAACGAGCTTGATACTATGATCGAGATTGCCTTTTAAAAACAAAAACCACTAAGCCCAATGATCAACTAGTCTGTATAACACGACATTCAACTTTAAATGAAAAGGTAAAACAAGTCATAAATTCCAATTGGCATATATTGAATAGCAACTGTACAAATGACCAAAAATTGATGAAGCCTTTATTTGCACATAAAAGAAATAAAAATATAAAAGAATTTATTGTTCATTCCCGCTTTCAAAAGAGCACCAACGAAGAAGTCCTAAGTCAAAGATCAATCTTGACCAATAACCCTCTAAAAGGTACCTTCCCCTGTTCATCATGTAATTCATGCGAAAACATTCTGTCAGGCGAAGAATTTGAACATAATGGCCATAAAACTAAAGCGAGGGAAATGTGGAATTGCAAAACAAACAATGTGATATATTTTATACAATGCCCGTGCCCTCAAGGATACATAGGTGAGACCTCGAGAATGATTCACACACGCCTAAACGAGCATCGCTCAGCCATAAGAACCAAGAAAACTGCATGCCCAATGGTAAAACACTTTTTAGAGAAAGGACACAGTGTTGACGATTTTAAATGGAGAATCTTAGAGAAAATTCACGTCCCTGACTCCAAAGGGGGCATGGCTATTCGGAAGAAAAGAGAAGTCTTCTGGATTTTTGTTTTTAACACATTCCGCGAAGGCCTAAATAGCGAAATTCCGTGGGAACACGCAATTTGCTAAGAACCCCCACTATTATAAACATACACATATGCCCACATTATTCAGATATATACAGTGTACTGGAAACTTAGACACTTGAAATACATATGATGTCCAGGATCAAGAATAGTATAGACTACAGAATACACTCTAATGACCTGAAAACCTTACAAACAATATAAAATAATTTTTAGACCAATTATAATATATTCAACACCGTCTGGAGATCCTTCTATACGATCTAACTGTCTTAGGCCCCCGTCTATAAACTTACACATTAATGAACTATGTGTAGAAATAAAAGACCAACATTTAAAAGGAACTTTTTCTTTTAAATTTTAATTATTGTTTACATCCATATTTTAATAAGTAATAATAATCGTCCTTTCCCTGGTTTTCTTCGAAACCACCAGTGGAAAGTCTTTCTTCTCTTGCAAATGCAATGTTTACAAAAACTAGAACCCTAACCGTGAGATCCACACTAAACTGTTTGAAGCTTAGACCTCCAATCGTTGAAGTCGATGCTTAACCCCATATATGCCTAAAGCCTCTAACCCCTAGAGCCGTCCATTGACACATCTAATCAGAGAAGCGCTCACAAAACTCCGCATACGTCACACCGCCAATCATTGGCGTTTAAACTAGAACTCCGTCTTTGACCTCCCAATGCCTTAACTAATGTCCAACTCCACATATGCTAAAACTACCAATCCTCAGAGCCGACCACATGCGCAGCCAATCGGGTAAGCCCCTACAAAACTCCGCAGACGTCACACCACCAATCCGTGGCGTCCTAAGTCGGAACTTCGCTACTCCCAATGCCTTAGCCAATATGAAACTCCACATATGCTAAAACCACCAATCCTCAGAGCCTACCACATGCGTAGCCAATCAGGGAAGCCCCCACAAAACTCCACAGACGTCACACCACCAATCCGTGGCGTCCTAAGTCGGAACTTCGCTACTCCGCACATGAAATGACGAAAACAAAAAATACTCAACAGGTGCCAATGATTTGTAGCCATTAACGTTAATATATAAACAAGCGCTGCGACATAGGCAATCGCTCATCACTTATCCCGCGTTTGCCGCCGTGAGAGACGTATCGACCCGCCACCGGACATAGGGAGCCCTGCCGACCACCCTCAGGTAAGACTCTTGACTAGAGTTAGCAACTAGATTACCTCCAATAAGACAGAATAAGAATCAATATCCCCCTTGTGGTTACAATGTCCCATTATTCTTAAAATTACAGGCAGGGAGATCTTTTAACCCTAATTCCATACATATAAGGATCAAGAACCACCCTACACCTTGGAGACCTGAAAAGAACAAGTTTAGGTAAGATGACTAACAAAAGATTGAAAGACCCGAACATCAAGAATCAGGAAATATACAACTAAGTTTTAATTTTGCACGTATATTTTCTCTAGGCTAACAAAGTGGCTGTTGAAACCAACACTTCGTAAATAGATCAACGTTCAAAACAGATACTTGATTTCAAGACACTATGAAAAGATTGATATATATTTTATTAGGTAAGATAACTGCCATTTGTCGATATACTCTGAACAATCGTAATTGACCAACCACTTATAATCCCCTTCAAAAAGATGTAAAATAAATATCCCGTTATCTCTCTTTTAATACTCCTAAAATATCAGAGAACTAGAAAACTCCAGGGAAGAAAAACTATCCAGCATCAACTTGTACAAAGGGTTCCGGCTGGCGGGCGCTAATTGTTTTAATACCAAATCAATCAGGTAATAAACAGCGCACAACGCCTGCTTGTCACTAATAATTGGAATCAATCATTTTTGTAAACTAATGGCCTGTATGATATTGCTTCATTCTCCCCTCTTTAGTTTTATCAAACTTAAGACAGAAAATTTATCTTGAACAGCTCCTTAGAAATTTCCTACTAGTAAGTATCCTACGACCAACACTATAAAATATCCTTTACAGTAAACCACCTTTTAATAAAAGAAAATGAAACTGAAAAATAGATCCATAAAATATTACTTGCCTATACATATATATGCTATAGTAAATGAGGCATCATCTTCTATATTCATAGCAGACAGTAAATCTGTTGATCATCACCAAGTTTGCTTTACCATACAGAGTCTTTGAACGCCTAAATAAATTAAATAAAATAACTCTGTGAACAATTGCTTTCGAAGTCTCAAATAAGAACTACTACCATAATTGCCCCTGTATCACCTGAATCCCTTCTCCGTATAGTGATGAACAGAATACCGCAAGGAAATGACAACGATAGTGAAATGTAAACTGTAATGTTTTTGTCAAACTACAGCTGCTAAAACCTTTTTTAATGTTAGAACTTGTCTTTGGAATGTATAAATATATAACGTTGAAACGATATAATATTATGTTCTATATGCATCTTCACTTTATAGATATTGTGTGGCTGCTCCAGGAAGAAGGCGCTGGCCGCCAAAACGCGCGTAGAGACTGAATTTTTATGCCACCTATCTTTTTTATTGTTTGTCAATTTGCATATAATAATGTCTATGTTAAATATATATTGTGAATTTTTAATTGTGATTTGATGCTATATAAATGTGTTTTTTAACTGTATGAATTGTTCAATAAAATTACGTTTTTTAGTTAGCTGTAGTCGATTTTCCATAATTTCTTACCATTAAGGTATTCTGATCTTTAAGTTGCCTAGGTTGTTACTTTTCATTTGTATTAAATAAAAAAAATGATCACAGCTGTGGGGAGGGCTACACTTTTTTGTGTGGAAGCACGTCTGCCCTGCCAAAACATATAACTCTGGATACCAACATGTGGGCAGAGCCAAAACCCCTCTATAGCAATTCTCAAATACCTGCCTGGTGACAGCTGTCCAGCCAGCAGGCGCAGACGGCACAGGTAAGAGCGGTGAAGCGGGGTGGGAGGTGTAAGTCGACAGATGACGGGATAGGTGAGATGAAATAAAAATAAAAATAAAACCACATATCGGCAAGCGGAAGGTATGTGGTTTTATTTATTGTTTATTTAATTTTACCTGTCCCGTCTTCTGTTAATTTATTTCCCCCTCTTACATGTGCCAGCCACCCCTGCAATCTAGACCATCAAAACCACCATAAGGGGAAAGGAAGAAGAGATAGATGGACAAACGATGACCTGAATGAAAGTACGACTGAAAAGGAGTAAAAGAACCTGAAAGAGTGAAATACGTTCACAGGGAGTGTCTGGTGGTTATGAACGCCCTTGTTGAGTATTGTGTAAAGTTGTCTGTTAGACAATTGTGCATTGCCTCGAAAACGGCTCAAGTAGGGAACAGTCAATTTCAAGTTTATTATCACTTTAATCCTCGGGGCCTTTTCTGCACAGAAAAGGGAAGACAAAATAAATCCATTACATTATATATTGATCTGACCTGAACCAAATAAGGACTACAGACCAATAACAGCAAAGGTTAAAATAACTTCACAAAACAATCAGTTCACAGGAAAATTGCCTAAATGAAAAGTGACTATGAACAATTTCCCACAAGATATTGGTGTAGAATTTTCACCGTAGCATGAATATTTGACGGGGGAGAACTTTTAGTAGGCTGGGAGAAGTTAAGGAATTTCTGCTTAGATAGTGTGCTACCCGGCTGGTACTTTGCTGCATCTTTCTGTCTCTGCATCCAGATATATAATACAACAAGTAACATTACACCTACAGCAGTAAAATCTTATGATGGTAACACCATTGGAGTCTTGTGCTTTTCTAAACCAAAACTGTACTCTCCTGTGCAAACAATTAATGTCATGGCGTGTGTATCCACATTGCAAATCTGCCTTAAGACCATTAACGTGGTGCTGTATGTGTGAAAATGCACTGTCTTTTTACTATTTTAAGCAAAAGTTTGGATTGATATTTGGCGCTGTAGCCACAAGTGTGGTCTGTTTCCTGGCACACATAGCCATGGCTGCAGCGCACAGAGACCCTACACTGCCGCACACAGAGGAAAATAATTAGAGGGAACATTGGTCCTGGCGCAGCAGCATCACATCGGCACCCACCGCGCCGATCTTCGCATCCAGCATGTCACGGGACTGCGTAATGGCCGTCAGCAACGCTGCATTGTCCGGTCCAGCATTCTGGCCCCCTCCGGCTGCCCCAGCACCACCTCCAGAACCGGTGAGCTTGTCGATAGGCCCCGTCTTAGCGGCGGCATTACCGCCCCCGCCTCTAGTCATGGCGGCGGCAGAGGCGGCCTGGCAACACACACCCGCAGCGGTGCCGCCCCGTGCAAATGGCTATCAATCAGGCTCTGGCCGGGGCGTCCACAGCACACCAGGCCCCACGGTATCTACTCGCCACCAGTCCGCCAGAACACAGGCCAGAGCAAGGGAAAGTCACTCCACCAAGGCGCAGTAATCACCAGGCAGAGGCCCAGAGCGGGGCCGCCGAAATGGCGCCTCCAGTCTATCCGCTCCAGTCTGCTCGGCAGGCCCCTCGAGTCCGTTAGGGTAGCCCGAACAGGACGATCGCCGGATCTGTTTAGTTGCCTCGTCGGGACACCACTCCGCAGGATTTAGCAGCCGGGCGCTCCGTCCCACAACCTCCGGTGACTCCGCCCCAGCCTCGCGGGCCCAGACGTACGACGTCCGGCCGGCTTCAAGGGTTAGCCGGCGGGCGGGACAAAAATTGAGGTCCCGGCTCGCCACGCGGGAAGAAGGCCCAACAGGCACACTCTCCAGCAGGCGCGCCAGCGGAGGTCCGAAGCTCCAACGACCACACCACCGTACTCCGCCGGACACCAGCAAGCACCTCCACAGCAATAGACGAGGGAAGAGGGTTCAGGGCAAGGATAAATTAGCGGATAAGGATCGGGCCGGCAGGAGCTCTACAGAGCCGCGTCCGCCATCTTCGCCCTCGAAGCCACGCCACCCATCTATGTGTTTTTTTTAACACTTTTTTGTGGCTACGGAAGCCGGTTGAACCGCTTCCGCTGTGGCTGTGTTAGCCAATGAATTCCCTGCAACATGAACGCCATCACGTTGATGACTCAGTGGATGTATCACGTGAGTCTTTTGTAGTTCTTTCGGTAAAAGAACTACTTGTTCCCAAAGCGTTTTAAGGTTTATTGTGGCACCTGTGTCATCTTTGTAACCGTTTTTTGCTCCACGTCTGCATGTCACTGTTGTATGACTTGACGCAGTATGCGAATCGCACACTATTAGTGTGGGGAATTCGCGATCGGCATTTTCAAGCACCATCTTTAAATATCTTATTTCAGCTCGTTCAGCTGAACAGTTTCTGAGTGATTCAGTTTTGGTAATCATAGGTCTGAATTTACCAGAGCGCCAGCGACCTTTGACAATCGCGCAAGCTGCATTGTAGGATTCTTTATCTACATCATAGTGTTGTGCGAATCTGTCCATATAGATTACGCAGGTATATTGTTCGAGAGGCAGAATTTCGATTGGCAGAGGATATTCTTGTTCATATTCTAGATCATCTAGTTTTTTCAGTTTCGGGTCAAAATAGTATTTCACGTCTTCTGTAGCAAGAGAATTTTCCCATTTTGGATAGAATGCCACTGTATTCAGATTGCGTGGACTTGTTACTGCCTCAAGGGCTGATTCGGCTGTATAAACAGTTATTCTCTTGCCTTGGGCTAGGGCTCTTTCTTTTGCTACAGCAGTTTGAACCGTTGTCAGAATTGTTTCCGTAGAACTGAATTTCATTTCAGTTTGAGTGTACAAATGTGATTTGTAAGCTATAGGTACTGTTTCTCCCTCATTAGAGGTCAGGTATGTGAATCGGCATCTTCCTGGGATGACTCGGATTACAAGGTTGCGTATTTTTCCGCGAGTTTGCAATTTTGTTTTAGCTAACATGTCTGTTTGTAGTGATCTTAAAATTTCTGTGTGTTTCTGAGTCCAATTTATGGGTTTGAAATCAGGTTTTATTAATTCATAGAGAGGTTTAACCCTCTCTGCATAATTTAGAATGTATGTTCAGAAGCCTAGTATTGATTGTAAATTTTTCAGCATCTTTGGTGCTTGGAGTACTGCACACTTCTCTAGGAAGTTGTCTGCCAGGCTTTTGCCTTCACTTGATAATTCATATCCTAAAAATAGGACTGTTAGTTGTGCAATTCTTGACTTTTTAAAGTTGAATTTGTAACCCTCTGATGCGAACCCAATGTTATGGTGTTCACTCTTTTTAAGTGAGTCTCCAGGTCATCGTCTGTAAGATAGATGTCATCGACATATGATAATGCCTCATCATCATATATTTGTAGTAACTCTGTTACCCTTGCTGAGAATAATCCTGGGCTATTATTGAATCCCTGCGGGAGTCGGCAAAATTGGTTTTGCGACCCCATTATTGAGAAAGCGGTCAAATACCTGCTTTCAGGTGCAATGTTTTGACAGAAGAATCCATTAGAGATATTGTTGGACTTGGCCCTTTGCCCTGAAATTTTTCGCTTTTTGTTTCCCCTAATTCAGGATGCAACCCCTTTATAATGTATTTGTATAGACCCTGTGAGGTTAAAATGCCCTGGGTAATGTGAAAACCCATGCTAGGTGCAGGTGCCCTCTACCTTCAACATGGCTGCCATAGACCCCTGTTACTGCAGCGTGGTCTGGTTAAGGTGCATTCTAGCTGGCAGGGACCCCAAACATTGTTGCCATTCCAGCCTGCCAGCCTGCCCATAGCCAGAATGGTGGAACCTCCTAGAAGCTCCTGGAACCTTCCAGAACAGGGGAGGTGACACCAACTGCCACTGCCAACTGCCAACTGACGCTATATAAGGAAAGAAGGGAAACTTTCTAGTCAGTTGGGGCATCATTGACCTGGGGAACCCACGCAGGAGTTTTAGCCCGGAGGGCCTAGTTAGGAACCTATGCTACTGGGAGTGACAGGATTTAGGTGCTGCCTCTTAAGCTGGGTGAGGTGTCCCAGACTAGCCCCCTAATCTGGCACGGCGGGAGGGAACCCCAGGGACTATCTACAGTGACCTGCAGAGGAAGCCTGCCTGCAGCCCCCCAACTCAACCCTCCCTTCAAGTAACAAGAAACCAGCAGCTATTTACAAGGGCGCAAAATCCATCAAAAGCCAAGAAGAAGAAGTCTAACTGCTACAGGACTGCTGGAGAATCAACCAGGTACTGGACTGTGCTGCACCTGTGCCCCTTTTCTCCTGACCTGGGTCCCTGCGCTCACCTGCCACTGCTGTGTGGCCTGTCCTGTTTGAGCTGCTGACTGAACTGCCTGAATTGGGGCACTGCCTGCCTAGCGCTAGCACCCTGAACTACCTGACCTGCTGACTGAACTGCTAAGCGCTCATCTGCTGTACCATGGAAGCGCTATCGCTGTGGTAATCAACCCCCTTGAGAAGTGCTGAGGTTCTGCAGTCTCTTGGGCCCTGAGGTACTGTGTTGCTCCTGAAGCGCTAGTGCTGAAACTGCCTTTGATGCGCCATGAAGTCCCTGGGCGCTAGTCCTGTGTGAAGCGCTTGTGCCCCGCCAAAGCGCTGTTCCTGGGAGCACCGTAGTTGCCCCTCATGAGCTCACCTGTGGTGTCCCACGAGGCGCTGCCTTGTGAAGCGCGGTGATTGCCCCGGGCAGCCCTCGGTGCCAGGAGAGGGCCGCCGCCGTCTTGTTGTGGGCTGCGCCCGGCCTGGTTGTGGGAAGTCCTTGCGGCAGCCCCCGGAGCCTTGGGGAGGCCGCCGCCATCATCCCGTGTGGCTGAGGAGATTAGAAGCAGGCCGCGTAGGCCCTGAAGCCGTCTACTAGCTCCACGTGACGGGGGCGCCGGCCGCGTCACCGGCCCCGCCCCCTTCCAGCGCCGCGCAGCGATTGGCTGCTGCTGCCGCGCCCCCACAAAGAAGCCTGCTGATTGGTAACCGGCCACAGGAGCCTTCAGGAGGCCCGGGGACCGTCCCACGCCAGAGCGGGGCCTCCACTGCTATACCGGAGGCCCTGTGTCAGCCCCTGCCATTACCGGCCCTCCGCAGGGGGCTGCCTCAGTACACGGGGGGCTCAGAGGAGTCCCGAGCCCCACCCCTGCCTTCATCACTTTGCCTGCGCCCCGGGAACAGCCCTGCGACATCGGGGAGGGCTCCGAGAGGGTCCGAGCCCCCCCACCTGCCAGACGCGCCGGAGGGCCCCAGAAGAGGCACAAGCCCTCCCGCATCGCCCTGAGCCTACGCAAGGGCCCCGAGAGGCCGAAGAGAATGAGGTAAACCCCGGGGAGGTGGGCCGGAGAAGGCCCCGAGTTCGCCCCTCCCCGGGGAAAAGTTGAAGTCAGCCCCTGCTGGCCCTGAGAACCCGGGAAACACGGTTGTGGGCCCCGTTGGCCCTAATTAGCCACGAGGGAGAGTCCTCTGATCTGGGCCAGAGCCCTACAAGACTTTTGAGGTACGGAATCCGATAAAGTTAACCCCGCATGGGGGAGACTGTTGGTTACAACCTGCCTTGGAGCAGGCTCTAAAGGAGTACTGCTATTGCTTTGCTCTACTGGTTACACGAATGTGCTTAATAGAATGATTACTCCTGCCTAATGCTCAGTGTTTTATGAATGCCTCTAGTTATAGAATGAAATGTCTATGATTGCCTTACTGCCAGAGAGCTGTAATTCAGCCTAATGCCAGGTTGAGAAGGTACCCCCAGTTGGGCTCTGATAGTTAATCCCTGCCTGGGGTAGAGTTAGTTACTTTAGCCTTCTACCTGGCTTATTTCGCCTTCTGAAGTGCCCCTTTTGGCCTGACTTGTAGAGATTTACTTATTCTCCCTGGAAGTGAGTCTTAATATGTTTTCGCTGGCCTAAAGAAATGTTGGGTTACACTTGAGGGCTGAGAAATGAACTGGTTATATGTTCCTGTCTGTTGCAATGGTAAATGAAATGGTGGTTAAGGCCTATTGAAATGTTATTGCTGAGTAAGGCACCGCTTATTCAGGCACTAGGTAATGTGATGGTATTTAATGCCTAATGTGTAACCTTACCTGATGCCAAGGTGATTCGTTGCTGCATGAATTCCCTCTGCCTAATGCAAAGTCGAGGAAATGTTCTTGTGCACTAGCCAAGTTTTATATGTTTAAAGAAATGCATATTTTCACCAAATGCTTGGTTCTCTCTGCCTAGGAGAATGTGTAGTCCTGATCCAGGAGATGCTTATACCCACTGAAAGGTTTCACCTCCGCTAAGTAACTGTGCTACATGTAATGAAAGGTTATTCCTACCTAATGACCTGGCTCTAGGGCATGGTTGTTTATTCTGGCCACTGCCATGAGTATGGTGGCCTGTTGACCTGTCTATTCTGCAGGAAAGGTTTATTCTTGCTTAACGAAGCGTTACACCTCCCAGGAAATGTATTACTCCTGGCTAGGGTAGGGGTTCCTGAATGCCTACAGTGACATAAGGAAATTTTTCACATTTCACGTAAGGTCTTATCTTCATTTAAGGCACTGCTGATTCCTGCTGAGGGAAATGTTTAATCCTGCAAAGGAGTTTAATGAACTGTTCACCCTTGCTTGGTGAAAGGTTAATTCCTTTACCTACTGAGCAGGTTACTCACCTGAAGACCTGTGGACACCTGCTGCAGGTTATGCTCATCCTTGCCTGATGAGCTGGTTGAAAAGCTAATTCGTTCATGAAGTGTTATTGTTAACGAATGAAATGCTAATCCTTCTATGAAATGTTCACTGCGACATGCTATATTGACTATTGAACTGCTCCCTTTTCTCCCCTCCTATAAAATGCTTTAATGACTAAATGATACTGTGATTTTCCACTCCTGAAACTTAATCTTACATAAAAGTTATTTGATTTTTAATCAAACACACTGGAGTGGCGTCAGTCATTGTGTGCCTTTTAATGTCTCAGTGGTTGCGTGTGCTGTCTAGTCACTTAACACCTAAGCTTTCGGGTGCCTATCTGCTTGTGCCAGGCTACCCCCGGGGAACTGGCGACCCCAGTTCCTACATTGGTGGCAGCGGTGGGATTCAGGACCTGTGACTATACAGCACCCTCCAGTGAGACAGAGTGTGCCGCAATTAGACTGGACACCTATCGTGCCTGCAAGCATAATTAATTGCCCCCCACTGTCTAGCCTGTGTGTGTAGAGACCTGTTTGACCCAGAATTGTTACCCATGTCCTAGGATCTTTCCTTGATTTTTAGCTGGGTCCTCATCTGGCAAGATGGAGTTCGAGCTGGCCAAACTGCCATGGGAATTTTGTCAGGGGATGGGGTTGCTGGTTGGGCGGAGAGCCGCAAAGGAGGAGCTCCGTACCGCTTTGAGGGCAGGGGTAAGGGCTTACCCAGAGGGGAGAGGGGATGGGGAACAGGAGGATCAGGTTACACAAGGGGATGCGGGCACTCCAGAAGGACAAGACCTACTGAACACTGTGATAAGTGGAAATGTGTTGTCAGGAAGACGTTCCAAAACAGGCAGTAGTGTATCTAGTAGGAGTGCGTCGTCGAAGGTGTATGAGGACAGGAGGGAGGAGAGGCGATTGAAATTGGAGCTTGCCAAGCTAGAGCACGAGAGGGAGAGAGAAAGGGAAGATAGGGAATTAGCATTGGAAGAGAAGAAGCTGGCGCACAAGCTTCACCTTAAAGAGTTGGAGCTTAGAGCCTTACAATTAGGTGCGCCAAAAAATTCTAATGGTGGCAGCGTACCCGAGGTTCGGGGGAGTGAACCTGAAGGGAGTGGTACAGGGATCTTCCGACCCAGCGAGGCGGGAGAGGTGAGGAGAAGCCCAGCTAGGTCCCAGGAAAGTGAGAGGGTTGTAGGGCCTCACATCCCATCTGCAGAAGGGAGTGAGACGGGGAGGTGTCCCGAGGTGCCCTAACCGCAGTCACAGGGCCTGGAGAGTTTGGTAAGTGAACCCCAGGTTGGGAGCCTAGGCTGTCCTGTTGTGCCTTCTAGGAAAGAGGATCCCCTCGTGCCAGAAGAACCCGGAGCATCAGTAACTGGAGCTCCAGTGGTTCAGGGTTCTGACCAGTCGCAGGGTTTAGATCTTGGACTGGGGGTTCAGGTTCAGGAGTTGCCTGACCTGGAGGGTGGGGTACCTGTAATCCAGGTCCCGACCGGTTTGACTTCCAGGGGTACTTCTCCCGGTGGGAGGAGGCGGAACTCTGGAATGGGGTGCAGAGGGAGGAAGGACTCTCCTCCGTCACCGGCTCAGCCACAGGGCGCAGATCCCGGGTTGGGTGACCAGGTTGAGGGTATTCCGGACCTGGCGGGTGGGACCTCTGTAACCAGAGTCCCCCCGGATGTGACTCTCAGGGGTACTTCTCCGGGTAGGAGGGTGCGGAACTCTGGGAGGGGGTGCAGGGGGAGAGAGGACTCGCCCCTGTCATCAGTTCAACCTAAGGGTCTAGACTCTAGGTTGGGGAGAGAGTGGTCTTCTGAGGGTGTCCCGCTTAGGAGGAAAGGGTGGAACCCCAGAAGGAGAGGTAGGGGGAGGAGAGCTTCGCCCCTGGTGGCTGGTCAGCCTGAGGGTTCGAACTCCAGGTGGGATGACCAGTGGCCGTTTGGAGTTGCAAGGAGGAGAAGGAGAGTGGTCAAATGGTACTACGGGCCTGGGGCTACTGCCCCCCACTCTGTGAGAGAGCTAGGGCCAGAGACTTTTGGACTGTCTAGAGGCCAGTCCTGGCCACATCCCACTAGGGAACACCTGTGGGGTGGTTTGAATGGTGAAGAGCTGGCAGATGCCATGGAAGTTACGGGCCCACGTCCACCTTTTTCCGCCCCAAGCAGGGAAGGCCATCACTGTGATGATTGGTCTGCCCTGGCTTTTGGCTGGGGGGGGAGTTGTGTTGGACTTGGCCCTTTTCCCTGAACTTTTTTCGCTTTTTGCTTCCCCTAATTCAGGATTCAGAATTCTCCTTTATAATGTATGTGTATAGGCCCTGTGAGGTTAAAATGCCCTGGGTAATGTGAAAACCCATGCTAGGTGCTAGGTGCAGGTGCCCTCTACCTTCAACATGGCTGCCATAGACCCCTGTTACTGCAGCGTGGTCTGGTTAAGGCGCATTCTAGCTGGCAGGGACCCCAAACATTGTTGCCATTCCAGCCTGCCAGCCTGCCCATAGCCAGAATGGTGGAACCTCCTAGAAGCTGCTGGAACCTTGCAGAACAGGGGAGGTGACACCAACTGCCACTGCCAACTGCCAACTGACTCTATATAAGGAAAGGGAGGGAAACTTTCTAGTCAGTTGGGGCATCACTGACCTGGGGAACCCACGCAGGAGTTTTAGGCGGGAGGGCCTAGTTAGGAACCTATGCTACTGGGAGTGACAGGATTTAGGTGCTGCCTCTTTAGCTGGGTGAGGTGTCCTAGACTAGCCCCCTGATCTGGCCCGGCGGTAGGGAACCCCAGGGACCATCTACAGTGACCTGCAGAGGAAGCCTACCTGCAGCCCCCCAACTCAACCCCCCCCTTCAAGTAACAAGAAACCAGCAGCTATTTACAAGGGCCCAAAATCCATCAAGTGCCCAGAAGAAGAAGTCTAACTGCTACAGGACTGCTGGAAAATCAACCAGGTACTGGATGTGCTGCACCTGCGCCCCCTTTGTCCTGAACTGGGTCCCTGTGCTCACCTGCCACTGCTGTGTGGCCTGTCCTGTTTGAGCTGCTGACTGAACTGCCTTAATTGGGGCACTGCCTGCCTAGCGCTAGCACCCTGAACTACCTGACCTGCTGACTGAACTGCTAAGCACTCATCTGCTGTACCATGGAAGAGCTATCGCTGTGGTAATCAACCCCCTTGAGAAGTGCTGAGGTTCTGCAGTCTCTTGGGCCCTGAGGTACTGTGTTGCTCCTGAAGCGCTAGTGCTGAAACTGCCTTTGATGCGCCATGAAGTCCCTGGGCGCTAGTCCTGTGTGAAGCGCTTGTGCCCCGCCAAAGCGCTGTTCCTGCAAGCACCTTAGTTGCCCCTCAAGCGCTCACCTGTGGTGTCCCACGAGGCGCTGCCTTGTGAGTATGAGTATAAAAGGGGGAGGCCCTTAAAACTCAGGACCTGGGTCCATGGGTCAGTACAGAAAAAATTGGTCTGAGTTTGAAAAGTATCAAATGATTCAAAGTAAGCATACAATCACCAATAACTTTACAAATAGTTCGGAATAATGGAACAACTTAATCATTTCCCATTTTGGCATTTTATTTATGCAAGGTCAGAGTGTGATCCAGTTGCAGCCAAAGGTATAAGTGAACAGATTATAGTATAGACATGTATTGTCATGACATTCAATATTCAAAAACGGTGCTCTCAGTGAAGGAAGGGGAAGGTAAGTGAATAAGTGAAGGGGACAGGGTAAAGGTGTGGTGACAAAATTGTAACATCCAAATTGTCAATTGAAAAAACCTCTACAGTCAAGTTAATGAGCAAAGGTTCCCAAATTCACATCACACATAGATAGCAAGAATGCATCGCTTGTTTAGCTCCTATGGTGTGTAGATTGGAGGCGTAGTTCTACGTTTAGACCCCTGGTTACGCTAAAGGGCAATTTGCGGCCTCATGGTGGGGTCTTCATCAGGAAGAGAAGGAGAGCGTCGTCAGACGGTCACCAAAATGTTCCGTCTGCAAATGGGGGCTACCTCGAGCTCCAAGAAATTTTGACGTGCTGGTAAACACACAGCCGTTAGGCACTGGTAGTTTGATCATCGAAGGGTTGATGTAACTTTTGAAGCGCGGTGATTGCCCCTGGCGGCCCTCGGTGCCAGGAGAGGGCCGCCGCCCTCTTGTTGTGGGCCGCGCCCGGCCCGGTTGTGGGAAGTCCTTGCGGCGGCCCCTGGAGCCTCGGGGAGGCCGCCGCGATCATCCCGTGTGGCTGAGGAGATTAGAAGCAGGCCGCGTATGCCCTGAAGCCGTCTACCAGCTCCACGTGACGGGGGCGCCAGCCGCGTCACCGGCCCCGCCCCCGTCCAGCGCCGCGCAGCGATTGGCTGCTGCTGCGAAGCCCCCACAAAGAAGCCTGCTGATTGGTCCCCGGCCCCAGGAGCCTTCTGGAGGCCCGGGGACCGTCCCACGCCAGAGCGGGGCCTCCACTGCTACACCGGAGGCCCTGTGTGAGCCCCTGCTATTACCGGCCCTACACAGGGGGCTGCCTCAGTACACGGGGGGCTCAGAGGAGTCCCGAGCCCCACCCTGCCTTCATCACCGTGCCTGCACCCCGGTGACAGCCCTGCAACATCAGGGAGGGCTCCGAGAGGGTCCGAGCCCCCCCCACCTGCCAGACGCGCCGGAGGGCTCCAGAAGAGGCACAAGCCCTCCCGCATCGCCTTGAGCCTACGCAAGCGCCCGAGAGGCCGAAGAGAATGAGGTAAACCCTGGGGAGGTGGGCGGAAGGCCGGAGAAGGCCCCTAGTTTGCCCCTCCCCGGGGGAAAGTTGAAGTCGGGCCCTGCTGGCCCTGAGAACCCGGGAAACACGGTTGTGGGCCCCGTTGGCCCTAATTAGCCACGAGGGAGAGTCCTCTGATCTGGGCCAGAGCCCTACAAGACTTTTGAGGTCCGGAATCCGATAAAGTTAACCCCGCGTGGGGGAGACTGTTGGTTACAACCTGCCTCGGAGCAGGCTCTAAAGGAGTACTGCTATTGCTCTGCTCTACTGGTTAATAGAATGTGCTTAATAGAATGATTACTCCTGCCTAATGCTCAGTGTTTTATGAATGCCTCTAGTTATACAATGAAATGCCTATGATTGCCTTACTGCCAGAGAGCTGTAATTCAGCCTAATGCCAGGTTGAGAAGGTACCCCCAGTTGGGCTCTGATAGTTAATCCCTGCCTGGGGTAGAGTTAGTTACTTTAGCCTTATACCTGGCTTATTTCGCCTTCTGAAGTGCCCCTTTTGGCCTGACTTGTAGAGATTTGCTTATTCTCCCTGGAAGTGAGTCTTAAAATGTTTACGCTGGCCTAAAGAAATGTTGGGTTACACTTGAGGGCTGAGAAATTAACTGGTTATATGTTCCCGTCTGATGCAATGGTAAATGAAATGGTGGTTAAGGCCTATTGATATGTTATTGCTGCGTAAGGCACCGCTTATTCAGGCACCAGGTAATGTGATGGTATTTAATGCCTAATGTGTAAGCTTACCTGATGCCAAGGTGATTCGTTGCTGCATGAATTCCCTCTGCCTAATGCAAAGTCGAGGAAATGTTCTTGTGCACTAGCCAAGTTTTATATGTTTAAAGAAATGCATATTTTCACCAAATGCTTGGTTTTCTCTGCCTAGGGGAATGTGTAGTCCTGATCCAGGAGATGCTTATACCCACTGAAAGGTTTCACCTCCGCTAAGTAACTGTGCTACATGTAATGAAAGGTTATTCCTACCTAATGACCTGGCTCTAGGGCATGGTTGTTTATTCTGGCCACTGCCATGAGTATGGTGGCCTGTTGACCTGTCTATTCTGCAGGAAAGGTTTATTCTTGCTTAACGAAGCGTTACACCTCCCAGGAAATGTATTACTCCTGGCTAGGGTAGGGGTTCCTGAATGCCTACAGTGACATAAGGAAATGTTTTACATTTCACGAAAGGTCTTATCTTCATTTAAGGCACTGCTGATTCCTGCTGAGGAAAATGTTTAATCCTGCAAAGGAGTTTAATGAACTGTTCACCCTTGCTTGGTGAAAGGTTAATTGCTTTACCTACTGAGCAGGTTACTCACCTGAAGACCTGTGAACACCTGCTGCAGGTTATGCTCATCCTTGCCTGATGAGCTGGTTGAAAAGCTAATTCTTTCATGAAGTGTTATTGTTAACGAATGAAATGCTAATCCTTCTATGAAATGTTCACTGCGACATGCTATATTGACTATTGAACTGCTCCCTTTTCTCCCCTTTAATGACTAAATGATACTGTGATTTTCCACTCCCGAACCTTAATCTTACATAAAAGTTATTTGATTTTTAATCAAACACACTGGAGTGGCGTCAGTCATTGCGTGCCTTTTAATGTCTCAGTGGTTGCGTGTGCTGTATAGTCACTTAACACCTAAGCTTTCGGGTGCCTATCTGCTTGCGACCCCAGTTCCTACAGATATCTAATGTCATTTTATTTATTTTGCGCATGATGTTATTCATTAGTGCTGCACTGTGTGAGTTTTGTACTGCAAAAGTTTTGCAGCAGGAGTTTAAATGTCTGTAGTCCAAAACTAGGCGATATGAATAGTCTGGCTTGGAGACAGGAAACAAAGGATTGTTCATTTGTGAGGTGCATGTTTCAATCACCCCTTGATATTCAAGTTGATCTAAGATCTCCCTGACTTGCTATTTAGCTTCTTGCTTAACTGGGTACTGCCTTTGTGCAGTGGGTTGACTTTTTAACTGGATTTTGTGTGGAGGAGACTCCTCATTCATCCTACATGATTCTTATATAAAGCAGGAGCTTGAGCCACTGCCCATTTTCTTGCAAATGTGTATTTTTTATGAATCGGAATATGATTTGAGAAGGCAGGCATAATCATTTCTTCGCCATGAGGGCACTCCCTGACAAACTCTGGTGGCCAGTCTTTTTCAGCTAACAGGATGTCATAGCATTTAGAAAGTTTCTCCCAAAAGAGACCTTTTATTTTCCTAGTTTTATCTCCCTCTATGCGTAATGTTATTTCATATAGTTTATGGGGCACACTAACTTGTGTGTCTGCAGTTTCCACCTGAATGTATTCATTCGTGTCCACTGTCTCCAGAAGATTCATCAGGATCTTGCGAGCTATTGTCACTCCTGCTGCACTGTCTAGCATTGTCTGGGCCCACTCTCCATTTTTCAGTTGTGTCCTCAGAATCCTCGGCATGTTTAATTTTAATACTTGCTACCTTCTTTCTGGGAAATTCCGATTTTTTACTTTGATGAGCAGGTTCTTTGTCTTTGGACTTGACGTGCTCTTCCTTGTGTTCTGACCGTCCTCTTCTTTCCGATTTCTGTGAGGAAGTCTGAAAAGATCGAGAAGGACGTGTATGAATATCTTGATATCTATCAGGTTTTCTTAATTTATCCCTATGTCTAAGATTGTATCTTTTCTCAGAGGGTTCCCTTTGGGGAGACTTGCCTCCTCGGCCAGGAGATCTTTCTCGCCGTTGAGGAGACCTTCCTCTGGACTGGAAATTTTTTTCCTTGGGAGTGGATTGTTTATTACCCTCCCAACCCTTTTTGGAGTATTTAGATTATTTTTAATAAATATTTTTTCAGGATTTTCAGTTAGTTGGGGTTCTACCGGTTTCCCACCAAACTATCTCTTCTTAGGATTTTTCTATGATTCTGGAAAGTTCAAATGGTTGGTCTGTTATATCTGTCTCCTTCAATTTCTGGCGGATTGCCACACATGCTGCTTCAACTCTTATGTTGGCCAATAATATAGCCGAGACCTGCTTAAAGTCTTTTAGTAATTTCATACCCAGAGTTAAGGCAGGTTCTGGACCGTATTCATTTTGAATTTGTCTTATTTACCTTTTTGTTAATGGGGTTGAAGTCGCCTTGAAAAGTATCAAGGCCGATGCTCCACAGGTTGCAGGGGACAGTGTCCCAGTTCTGCTATATGCAGACGACGCAGTGCTCCTGTCACGGGCACCCGTTGGCCTGCAGCGTCTGATGGACAAGTTCACTGAATTTATCGGGAGCAGGAGACTGTTGATCAACAAGAATAAAACTCATACGATGACTTGTGGGACTAAGGCGGGCAGAAACCACTCCTTCTTTATAGAAGGGGTTAAAGTGCAGAATATGAATAGTTTTTGCTACCTCGGGGTAACTTTTACTAGTGATGGTAGGTGGGGGCATGAATTAACGAATGTTCGAACTAAAATGAGCAAAAGCTCTTATGGCATTTTTAAGGAGGAGTGTGGCTCAATGGTTAGAGCGGCAGACCCTGATGCAGAGTTCTGGCAAGGGACCAGGGTTCGATTCCCGCCTTGGCGGGGTCTCAGGCTCAATTTCCTTGGACCTGTTAATTCTCGCTTCGGTGCCTATTCTAATCACGGGCCGCACGCTGCAACTCTGGGCAATAGCTTGCTTAGCCTCCACACCGGCCCCAACAGCGCTAAGGATGCCTGGCTTCACCCTGGGGGTGCCCAGGAGTGGACACTTCACAGGGAAAGCCAGGAGGGGTTCCACAGCGGTATGAGTATCAGCGCCAGGAAGCCGTATAGGCGACACCGCAAGGTGAGCATCTGGTGACAGTGCGCTCTATAAGTACCATGACATTTACATTTACATTTAAATTTGCGTCTAAGCTGGGGGGCAGGCGTATCAAGGATATGCTGGAAATCTACAAGGCACGCAGTGTATCCATTGCCCTCTACGGGGCGGGGCTTTGGGGTTACTGCAAAACTGATTGTCTACAGATAGAAGAAAACAACTTTCTTAAGAAATTACTGTGCCTCCCTAAATCCGCTCCAACAGAGTTGATCCATAGAGAGGCTGGGGTTTTTCACCTGACCGAGCTCGCCTCACTTAGGGCTCTATTGCTTTACCGAGCAATTTGGCTTAAGGAAGAGACCGAGTTCAATCAACTTATAATCAGAGACTGCCTTGGATTAGACAACTGTATGCAGATACCGTGGCTCAAATATGTTGTAGATTGTTATAAAAGTATCTTTGATATTAATCTGTTGTTAGAAAACTGTCCCCCTAGAGGTCTTGCGAAACAGGAATTTAAAAACATCTTTATGTTACTTAAAGCTCATAAACGTTCAGTAATAACCAACTCCCTCGCTACTGTTAAAACCTACAATAAATATATTGCTGTTGAGGGATTTCAGTGTTATCTGAACGCAGTAACCAGGCCAACGCATAGGTTTGTATTGACCAGATTAAGAGTTGGCATTGCTCATGTATTAGTGGCCTTCCCACACCCTAAAAAGCCCCCTGTGGGTCCGTGTCCCTGTGACGGACATTCCAAGCAAAGCACAATGCACTTTATGCTCATCTGCTCCCTATTTCTGAACGTTAGGATCTCCTTTTTAAAACCATTATTTCTTAAGTATGAAGTTTTAAATGTGGAGGATGCTATCTGTTTGTTGTATAACTTGGACCACCCCGACATATGTTTTTATATGTAAATCTATGGCTTTTAGAAAAAGTATGAGTTTTTAATCATGTTTGCACTATTTTTAATTCTGTCGCTTGTTTGCTGTACTTTTGTGGTCTTTTTACTATGTACCGAATAAAGCTTCATGAACTGAACTGAATTTGTCTTAGTACATCTGGTATTACCGCCATACACGGAACACCATGTGTTTTTGTGTAGATGGAAGCAAAGACCGTGCCCCAAGTGTCACAGTCCTCCTCATGTGGTGCAACCCCCATTGGGAGGCAGATAGTCAGAATTCTGTGTTTCTCATGAGGTGTAGTATTAGGAAATACTGCCTCTATTTGAGTTATTTTCTGAGCTAACCAGAATGGAATTTGTTCCCGTTTTATGGGTGTTTTACCAAGACATGATTGTATGTTCTGTGGTGTAATTTTGTTTGCATTCCCCTGATGAGAGGTCAGTTGTGGGATGTTAATTGCTGGTTGGACGGTTGCAGTCCGCATGACATATTGGACCAATTGTCTATGTATTTTAATTAATAGTTTTAGCTGAGCTAAAAGTTCCAGGTCTGATATTTTATCAATGTCTGGATGTGGTGTGTAGCTGGCTAGAATCGGCCACGTGGCTCCTGGTCTACCTAGTGGACCATGCCTGGTGATGTGATTTTGAGGTTTTAGGGCGCCTTTAAACCAGAGCAGGTGCTCTTGGTAAGTTAGTGGGATTTCAACGTCCTCGAAAGGAGTGTATATATCCGGAGGTTCCTCTATTTTGTAATAGTGGAAATCTTTTGTCACAGCGTGTGCTGCTGGAAAATGTATCCATGTATAGAACACCTCTGTCTGCCGATACTCATGTGCCTCTATGACGAATATGACCGTACCACCTCTGGGTGATAGTCCATTTTCTATAAGTTTAACAGTTATAGTTCTTCTTATATTGACCGGAATGAGTATAGCATTCGGATCAGTTTCTTGGATGGTTGTGTCATCCGCTATGAGTTGAGCTGTTATTCTAGCTTGTTCCCTTTCGTCTTCACTTTCTCTCATTTTACTGACAGAAAGTTTCGTTGCAGATCAAGTTTCAAGGAAACAAAGATTAGGTGCACAATATTTTGGAACACTGTATCCTTCAAGTTGACTAAACCAAGAACTAATACATAGGATTCTCATCCTACTAAGTTCCGGCGGATATTAACCTTTCACCCACTCCAGACGTCTATTGGAGTTTTTACGGGAGAAAGGGGTCTGTGTGAAAAGCACGAATGAGTTACTCTAGTGTCTTGCGTTAGTTTTATCGCCTTACCAAACATTGGGCGCCATGTAGTGTAGTTCCTATATTCCCAATAGGCTCTGCACATTGTAATAACATAAACAGCAGTGTAGACGTAGGACTGGGGTCATCTAGGTCTCTACTGACAATGTTAGACTTAATTAGTTTTGCCAGCTAGCTTAGAGGTCACTAGAAACGTTCTCGAATATTCAGGAAAGGGTTAACCGTCCTGATTTAGACAAGAAGGGATTAGTTTCTGACAACTGCATAAACATGACAACTTTGCACCCCCAGAATAAAGAGTGTATCTCTAGAGTCGTGTGAAAACAATAGACGGCTATTTCACTCAGTCAATTGTGCATGCTTAGTTCCACCAGAGTGCAGAGAAATAGAGAGACGGGCGTTTTCAATAAAAGGTGTTATTTTATTGAGCAATCTTCTTTCTCATGCAAGAGAAATGAATTGTCACAATTGCAGTACTTATCATAAAGTAAAGTGCGTACAGTAAAAGTAGTATTATGAAATAATACTGTAACAGCATTGATACGGTTTCTTAGCCATATGATACTTTAAAATGGATAAAATATATACATACATAAAAACATTGACTAACGAACTCAACTGGTGCTTCTAGATACGCCTACCCAGTTTTACCTGACCTAAGCCTAATACGTGGGAAGGATTAAGTAAGTTGCAGTTTTTAAGTTAAGTTAGGTTTTTGCCAAGTATCGGAATAAAGAATTCTCTCTAAGGTTTTATTCAGCTCCGTACCTTGGTTATAGAATGAAGGAGGTCTTGTATCTCGCTTCTCAGGACTCGATCTCCCAGCAACCCGCGAGGGTGACTTGGGAACACCGAAGCTGGATTTTCTCGGCTGGAGTAAAAGACAGCGTCTCTCTCAGTGCGTCAAGGGGAGGGGCGGTTTCCGTCGGCTCTCATAACAGCTGGGCTCCCGGGCAAGTAGAACGTCGCTCTGCTCCCAACCACCGTGTGTTTGCTTAAGGCAACGTTGGTATATTTATACCTGAAAGGTGCCGGGTTTGACGTAAAGTTGGACATAAGACGTCACTAAGAACTAACAGTTCTTTCTCGACTCTCGGAGTTCTTGTGCAAATCAAAACAAAAGCAGGGGGTTTTCCCGGGCTGCTGGAGGCTTGGTTTGTTTAAAGAACGCGTTGTGCTTTCTAGGAGTCTATGGGAGTCGCCTTGCCGTGTTTTGGACTGCATGGGCTATTACTAAATATGGATATGATTCTTATGCCTTTATAAGGATATTATTGGTTATAACCACATAAGGGCATGAATCGGGAATATCGAATTAGGGTCCTAGATAGAAATACAATGCGGTAGTTGTTCAGGTCAAGAGGGTCAGCCGCTGGTTTCTTTAGAATAGGGAGCACTAGGCCTGCCTTCAGGTAGACCGGCATTGATGATTTTTGACCGGAGTGGTGCTAGTGAAGCTATCATTTCTTTAAAGAAGTTAGGGGGCAGAGGGTCATTGAAGTGATTTGAGGGTTTAAGGGTTTAAAGAATGTTGAGGATAGTAATGTCATTTAGGGGGAGTGAAATGGCTCCCAGAGGCATTGTTTTTGAGTGAGACCCCTAGGGGCGAAGGTAAGGGTGTGGAGACAGATGCGTCAGGAGAGGGCGAGAAGGTGAGAGCAGCAGACCTTAGGTCTGATACTATTTTATTCATCTTTTCGAGGAAGAATTCAGCCACCGCATCGCAGTTTGGTTGCAGACGAGTGGTGTGCTGAGATTGGGTAGAGGTGTTGTTGGATTGTGATTTAATACGTTCAAAAAGTCGTTTCAGGCGATTTATGGCTAGGTCAAGTTGGTGCTTGAAGAAATTGGCTTTTATCGTTTTAATGAGTTTGTTGTATTTGCTTCTTTGGGATCTAAGAGTTTTAAGAAGATCCATGGAGGGACACACTGATGTCTGTCCTCATTTAGTCTGCCATTGAGCCACGGTTTGGAGTCTTTTATGGGAATTCTTTTTAGTTGAAGAGTGGCCGTATCATTCAGGGCAGATAGCATGGTGTTGTTATAATGGTCGGTGAGGTCAAGGACGTCAGTCATGTTAGAAGGCGACGGAAGGGAGAGATTGCAACGTTCTATGAGCTCATTCACGCCCGTGTTATGGAGGGGTCTTTTCCAATGTTTAAGTTTGAGTGGTTGAGCAGAATTGTGGTTCCAGCTTTCAGGTATCAGGAAGTTGATAAAATGATGGTCAGACCAATCACAGGGGACAATGGATTTGAGATGAATGGAGTTAGTGTTGGATATGATGAGATCCAGTGTCGAACCTAAGTTGTGAGTGGGGCTGTCACAGAATTGAATGAGAGATAGGTCGGTAATGAAGTTTTTGAGAGTAGTAGCAGCCTGATCTTGAGGATTGTTCCAGTGGAGATTGAAATCACCAAGGAAGATCTGGGGGGAGTGACGCCCCAGGTTGGAGGAGATGGTTTCCATAACTTGTTCAATTAGGAGGAGGTTATCGCCTGGGGGGTGGTAGAAGATGTGAAGGCTGCATAAGGGTTTGTGAGTGCTGTTGATGTCTATGGAAAGTGTTGGACTTGGCCTTTTTCCCCCAAAATTTTTCGCTTTTGACCCCCTTACCTAGGATGTCTCCCCCATGGGATTAAACCTGTATAGGCCATGAGTGGTGTGAGACACCTTGTTGAAAATGTAAAATTGCATATTGTTAAATGGTGTACAGAAAATATCCCCCATTTTGAAAATGTACCTGACTAAAATGTACTGTGATTTTAAAATGGATGCCAGGGCCCTGGGTAGTGCCACCTGACTGCATTAGGTTGGCGGTCTAGTTAATATTACCCAGCTACCCCTAGCTTTTGGAGGGAAAGCCTGGCACCCAGGGTGCTCACCCCCTCCCCTAGAACCAGTTTAGGCTAGATGTGCCAACATTCTAGAAGGTCCTGGCACTGCCTGGGAGGAGGGTATAAATAGGGAGAAGTGTCACCAGAAAGTCAGTCAGCGCTGGGACAAAGAAGGGAGGGGACCTGCTGTGAGGTGCTACCGCCACATGGGCCTGTGAGCTGGGCCCTGCACCCCTATAAACCCCCCGCTGCTGTCCCCAAGGGCCCCTGACAAGGGAGGGCCCCTACCCAGGTCACTGACGTTATTTGGACCGGGTACCACGCCAGCACTACGTGAAGAAGCGCCCAGGAGGTGAGGAGTGTGCCCCTGAGGAGGACTGTGGGACTGTTCACCCCACCCCCCTGTGAGGTGTGCTACCAGGTGCTGTGCTGCAATAGCGCTGTTTTGGGGAGGTTGATGCCCCCAAGGAAGCTGTGGCCCCTTTGGAAGCTCTGGGCTGTGAGGTACCTATGGTGAAGGGCTGTGGACAGCTGACTTTCGTAAACTGCAGTATCGCCCCCTAAGCGCTGGGAGTCCAAAGACTGATACTGCCTGTGGAGCTGCCTGGGGAGGATTGTGCCCCCAAGGGACTGTGCCCAGTGATTGGTGTGGCCCCCGAAGTGCTGTTGGCCCTGAGGACTGTGTGGGTAGAGGGAGGAGTAGTGCGCTGTGAATAACGCCATTCTCCTGAGGAGAATCACGCTGGAGGAGCCTACCCTCGTTTCAGCGCGCTGTCTGCCGTATTATTAATTAATTAAGAAGGGAGCCTACCCCTTATCGCAGCCGGAGATCACCGTCGCAGCCCGGGCGCTGAGGAAACTGTGAGGAGCCTACCCTCGTGTCAGCGCGCTATCTGCGTATAAGTAATTAATTACAAGGGAGCCTACCCCTTATCGCCGCTGGAAATCACCGCCGCGGCCCGGCGCTGTCGTGGGGATTCCCCCACTGCTGTGGTGATCGTTGCGGCCGCCCCCGGTACCAGGAGAGGGCCGCCGAAGTGAAGGAAGGGCCGCCGACTCCCGTATCACGTGACGGGGGGGCCAGGCCGCGTCATCGGCCCGCCGCGCACGGATTGGCCTGCGCGGCCGTGACCTCTGAGGGCCGCGCAGGGATTGGTGGACGGCCGGTAAGGCCCGGAGAAGCTGAATCCAAGCCCCGGGTCCCCGTGAGGTAGGAGGGGGACCCGGGTGAAGCGCTGGTGCGGGGCCCCCGTGGACGAAGGGGGAGCCCCGAGGATTGAGCGACCGGAGCGGGAGCCTACCCTGCCGGTCTGTGCCCCAGAGACAGAGAGGGGCCGGTTGAAGAGGCGGGGCCGGGGCACACTGTCAGTGCCAGCCCCGCCGCCGAAGAAGAAGCGACCGGAGCGAGAGCCCACCCCGCCGGTCTGTGCCCACGCGAGGGGCCGCCCAGAGGTGCAGTGACCCCCCCGGGCCTCCAAGAGGAGAGGGGGGGCCCGAGTGATGCCGCAGGGAGGGAGGGGCCTCGAGGCACATTGCCGGTGCCTGCCCCCCTCCCCTGGAAAGGAGCTCTGGCTCTTATTGTGGAGAGCCCTGGGACCCTAAAAAGAGGTGGAGTCAAGAGGAGGCCTGAAGCCAACAGGAGTGGTGTAACGGGGCCCCCATAGTGAAGAGGGAGCCCCGGTTGCGGCGCTGAGGCCTGAGTGGGGCCTGGTGGGCCCGAATGACCGGCGCAGAACACCGGGGAGTCCTGCAACTCGAGGCACATTGTCGGTGCCTGGTTTCCCCCCCCCTGCAGAGGAGACCCCGCAGGACCTATTGAGCCCCGCAGGAGCCATTGAGGAGAGCCCGGTGAGTGGGGACTTGGTTAACCTGTGTGGAAGTCGGGGAACAGGGTCGGTGCTCACCCCAGGACTAGTGCTCGCCCCCGGGAACTGTTTCTGAGCCTCGCTGGCCCTATGGGGCCCCTTTTAGGCCCCTAAACCAGACCGGGACATTACTGAAACCCCCCCCCACTTTTGGATTGGTACAGGGACAAGTTAACCCCTGGCTAGGTGTTAGGCACTGTGGAGTGAAGGGCTGGGGTAATTTAGCCTGGTTGTTAGTGGCTTGTTTATCCCTGGGTCCTGCAATGGTTAATTGCCATGTTTAATCCTAATTAGGATACTGGTTGCCCTAAGGTAACGCAGCATTTCCATGTTACCTGTCAAAGTGTGGTGCGCTTCCGTGCCTAGTTTGAATTGTAGGCTGATTACCTTGCTGATGTGGTTATGCTAATGTTATGCCTACACTAAGGTTATTGAGGCCCAGGTATACTGTGATTTTACACTTGATGGGGGTTGGTATGCTTTTGTGCCCTTTTAGTGCAGTTGCGCCCCTATGCTGGCCTGAGGAGTTATTCCAGGCCCTGGTTTATGCCCTTGTTAATGAGCCTGCTGTACTGATTTCTGACAGGTGCTCCTGTCTAGTATGTGCTGTAATGCTATGTTGTTTTTCCTTACAGGGGGGGGTTTGGCGTTATAACGCATAAAATGTATGTGCGCTAATGTGGGATTTTGAAATTACAGCTACCCCGAGGATGAGAGCCTGAGTTGGCCCCGCCAGATTGGCCCCAGGTCTAATGTTCATTTAACCATCCTTTTTCCTTTCAGCATGGACTTTGGACTCAACCCTTTTTGTCCCATGTAAATAATCCCCCACTGAAGTACGTGGCTCTGGCGCCAGTTGGCGCCTTGTTGTGATTACCAGTATATTTTTCCTTTTTACCTTACAGGTTGGAGATATCACTAAACTTCTTCTTTTCCAACCAAAGGTGGAGTTGCGTCTCTTTTGTAGTGTGCCTGGTGTGTCGTCTGTGGGTACTGCGTGAATGCTTCACATGTCCTCGAAGTTTGGCCTGCCCGCTTGATGCCATGCTACCCCCTTGGAGATTTGGGTAACCCCCATTTCTTACATTGGTGGCAAGCGGTGGGATAGGACTTGTGCTTGCGCAGTACCACAGCGGCCACGGGTTACACTGCAAATAGAGCTTTGGATGTAATCCGAGCCTTGTTGTGGGGATTATTGTTGTTTGCTAAATTGCTTCCTCCTGAAAGTGTTTGACAACTGTGTCCCCTTGGTCCACTGTGGGTGTGTCCCGAGACTTCTCGCCACGATGGGGTTGGTTTATGAGGAGGTGGAACTAATGGAGTACACCGAACAGGAGGTGATAGCTTTCCTCCTGGAGAGAGGGATACCCCCAGTAGGGAACATTAGGAGGAATTTGTTTCTCTATGAGGCCCTCAAGAGGGGAGAGCCCTTAGAGATTGATGGGGACTTGTCTGACTACCCCCCCGAGGTTTTAAAGGGTCAGTGGGTTAGAGACCAGAGAGAGGGCTCCCCATCCAGAACCCTGGAAGGTAATTACTCCGGTGAGGAGGAGGAAGAATTTGAGAGGACGGAGATGCCAGTAGCTGTGGAGGACACCGAAGATAGGGAGTCTCGCACTGGGTCCAGTCCCGGGGGCACTGCCCCATCCCTTTCCCTGTCCCCAGAAGAGTGGGTAGATAGGAGAGAAGAGAGGGAGTATCAGCTGGCGCTGGCAAAGCTCAGGCATACCAAGGGCTTAGCGCAGCTGAGGGTAGAAGAGCAGCGACTAGAGACTGAAAAAGTCCTAGCGCTGGAGAGGATGGCGGAGGCGGAGAGGGCCTTCGCCAGGGAGAGATCAGCTCAGGTGGGTAGTTTGTCCCCTGAGAGTGGTTTTAGGAGTCTGGATTCACCGAGGTGGGTGGGATCCAGTGGTGGCAGCGAGTGTAGGTCCAGTGCAAGGAGTCCCACTCCCGAAGCCCAGGAGACTGTGCCTGATTCCCCGGAAGAGGAGGACGGGTTAGTGTTAAGGGGCAGGGGAAAGCCGTCCCATCAGTCCTGGGGAGAGTTCGAGGAGGAGTGTTGGACTGTACTGGAGGATTGGGTGGTGAGGAGAGCAGTGGAGGATTGGGAAGGGCTGTGCCATGCCGTTATCCGGAAGCACATGCTGAGGAGTTGTTTCCCAAGACTGCGTCACCATCTGTTGCAGTGCGGGTTCTCAGACCCCAGGGAACTTGCACGGGAGGCAGACCTCTGGGTAAGTGCCAGAGCGTCTGGGAAGGCTGAGGGGAGTGATCCTGAAGGGAGTGAGACGGGGAGGTGTCCCAAGGAGCCCCAGCTGCGGTCACCAGGCCTGGAGTGTTCTTTAAGAGAACCCCAGCTTGGGAGGCTAGGCTGCCCCGATGTGTCATCCAGAAGGAGGGATCCCCTTATGTCAGGAGAACCCGGAGCATCAATAATCAGAGCTCCAGTGGTTCGGGGGTCTGACCAGTCACAGGGTCTAGATCCTGGACTGGGGTTCCAGGTTCAGGGGTTGCCTGACCTGGAGGGTGGGGTTCCTGTAATGCAGGTCCCTACCAAATTGACTCCCAGGGGTACCACTCCCAGTGGGAGGGTGCGGAACTCTGGGAGGGGGTGCAGAGGGAGGAAGGTCTCTTCTCTGTCACCAGCTCAGCCACAGGGCGCAGACCCCGGGTTGGGTGGCCAGGGACAGGAGTTGCCTGCCCTGGTGGGAGGGACCTCTGTAACCAGAGTCCCCCCGGAAGTGACTCCCAGGGGTACTTCTCCGGGTAGGAGGGTGCGGAACTCTGGGAGGGGGTGCAGGGGGAGGGAGGACTCGCCCCTGTCACCAGGTCAACCTGAGGGTTTCGACTCCAGGTTGGGGAGAGAGTGGTGGTGTGAGGGTGTCCCCAGGCGTAGGAGATGGAGGAACCCTAGGAGGAGAAGTAGGGGGAGGAGAGCCTCGCCCCTAAGGGCTGGTCAGTCTGAGGGTGTAGACCCCAGATGGGTGGACCAGTGGCAATTTGGAGAGAGGAGAGTGGTTCAAGAGAATTCCAAGCCTGAGGCTAGAGCCTCCCACTCTAGGAAGGAGAAACATCCCACTAGGGAACACCAGTGGGGTGGTTTTGTTAGTGAAGGGAGGGTTGCGAGAGAGAACCATTGGGTTCCAGAGTGGAGGAGAGACTGCAGGTGCTCCTGTAGTTGCAGGCCTGCGTCCACCTTTTTCCGCCCCAAGCAAGAAAGCCCATCAAGGCATTGATCGGTCTACCCTGGCTTTTGGCTGGGGAGGAGTCGTGTTGGACTTGGCCTTTTTCCCCCCAAATTTTTCGCTTTTGACCCCCTTACCTAGGATGTCTCCCCCATGGGATTAAACCTGTATAGGCCATGAGTGGTGTGAGACACCTTGTTGAAAATGTAAAATTACATATTGTTAAATGGTGTACAGAAAATATCCCCCATTTTGAAAATGTACCTGACTAAAATGTACTGTGATTTTAAAATGGATGCCATGGCCCTGGGTAGTGCCACCTGACTGCGTTAGGTTGGCGGTCTAGTTAATATTACCCAGCTACCCCTAGCTTTTGGAGGGAAAGCCTGGCACCCAGGGTGCTCACCCCCTCCCCTAGAACCAGTTTAGGCTAGATGTGCCAACATTCTAGAAGGTCCTGGCACTGCCTGGGAGGAGGGTATAAATAGGGAGAAGTGTCACCAGAAAGTCAGTCAGCGCTGGGACAAAGAAGGGAGGGGACCTGCTGTGAGGTGCTACCGCCACATGGGCCTGTGAGCTGGGCCCTGCCCCCCTATAAACCCCCCGCTGCTGTCCCAGAGGGCCCCTGACAAGGGAGGACCCCTACCCAGGTCACTGACGTTATTTGGACCGGGTACCACGCCAGCACTGCGTGAAGAAGCGCCCAGGAGGTGAGGTGTGTGCCCCTGAGGAGGACTGTGGGACTGTTCACCCCCCCCCTGTGAGGTGTGCTACCAGGTGCTGTGCTGCAATAGCGCTGTTTTGGGGAGGTTGATGCCCCCAAGGAAGCTGTGGCCCCTTTGGAAGCTCTGGGCTGTGAGGTACCTATGGTGAAGGGCTGTGGACAGCTGACTTTCGTAAACTGCAGTATCGCCCCCTAAGCGCTGGGAGTCCAAAGACTGATACTGCCTGTGGAGCTGCCTGGGGAGGATTGTGCCCCCAAGGGACTGTGCCCTGTGATTGGTGTGGCCCCCGAAGTGCTGTTGGCCCTGAGGACTGTGTGGGTAGAGGGAGGAGTAGTGCGCTGTGAATAGCGCCATTCTCCTGAGGAGAATCACGCTGGAGGAGCCTACCCTCGTTTCAGCGCGCTGTCTGCCGTATTATTAATTAATTAAGAAGGGAGCCTACCCCTTATCGCAGCCGAAGATCACCGTCGCAGCCCGGGCGCTGAGGAAACTGTGAGGAGCCTACCCTCGTGTCAGCGCGCTGTCTGCGTATAAGTAATTAATTACAAGGGAGCCTACCCCTTATCGCCGCTGGAAATCACCGCCGCGGCCCGGCGCTGTCGTGGGGATTCCCCCACTGCTGTGGGGATCGTTGCGGCGGCCCCCGGTACCAGGAAAGGGCCGCCGAAGTGAAGGAAGGGCCGCGCTCGGCCCTGAGGCCGCCGACTCCCGTATCACGTGACGGGGGTGCCAGGCCGCGTCATCGGCCCGCCCCCCCGCGCACGGATTGGCCTGCGCGGCCGTGACCTCTGAGGGCCGCGCAGGGATTGGTGGACGGCCGGTAAGGCCCAGAGAAGCTGAATCCAAGCCCCGGGTCCCCGTGAGGTAGGAGGGGGACCCGGGTGAAGCGCTGGCGCGGGGCCCCCGTGGACGAAGGGGGAGCCCCGAGGATTGAGCGACCGGAGCGGGAGCCTACCCCGCCGGTCTGTGCCCCAGAGAGAGAGAGGGGCCAGTTGAAGAGGCGGGGCCGGGGCACACTGTCGGTGCCAGCCCCGCCGCCGAAGAAGAAGCGACCGGAGCGAGAGCCCACCCCGCCGGTCTGTGCCCACGCGAGGGGCCGCCCAGAGGTGCAGTGACCCCCCCGGGCCCCAAAGAGGAGAGGGGGGGGGCCCGAGTGATGCCGCAGGGATGGAGGGGCCTCGAGGCACATTGCCGGTGCCTGCCCCCCTCCCCTGGAAAGGAGCTCTGGCTCTTATTGTGGAGAGCCCTGGGACCCTAAAAAGAGGTGGAGTCAAGAGGAGGCCTGAAGCCAACAGGAGTGGTGTAACGGGGCCCCCATAGTGAAGAGGGAGCCCCGGTTGCGGCGCTGAGGCCTGAGTGGGGCCTGGTGGGCCCGAATGACCGGCGCAGAACACCGGGGAGTCCTGCAACTCGAGGCATATTGTCAGTGCCTGGTTTCCCCCCCTGCAGAGGAGACCCCGCAGGACCTATTGAGCCCCGCAGGAGCCATCGAGGAGAGCCCGGTGAGTGGGGACTTGGTTAACCTGTGTGGAAGTCGGGGAACAGGGTCGGTGCTCACCCCAGGACTAGTGCTCGCCCCTGGGAACTGTTTCTGAGCCTCGCTGGCCCTATAGGGCCCCTTTTAGGCCCCTAAACCAGACCGGGACATTACTGAAACCCCCCCCCCCCCCCCTTTTGGATTGGTACAGGGACAAGTTAACCCCTGGCTAGGTGTTAGGCACTGTGGAGTGAAGGGCTGGGGTAATTTAGCCTGGTTGTTAGTGGCTTGTTTATCCCTGGGTCCTGCAATGGTTAATTGCCATGTTTAATCCTAATTAGGATACTGGTTGCCCTAAGGTAACGCAGCATTTCCATGTTACCTGTCAAAGTGTGGTGCACTTCCGTGCCTAGTTTGAATTGTAGGCTGATTACCTTGCTGATGTGGTTATGCTAATGTTATGCCTACACTAAGGTTATTGAGGCCCAGGTATACTGTGATTTTACACTTGATGGGGGTTGGTATGCTTTTGTGCCCTTTTAGTGCAGTTGCGCCCCTATGCTGGCCTGAGGAGCTATTCCAGGCCCTGGTTTATGCCCTTGTTAATGAGCCTGCTGTACTGATTTCTGACAGGTGCTCCTGTCTAGTATGTGCTGTAAGGCTATGTTGTTTTTCCTTACAGGGGTGGGGATTGGCGTTATAACGCATAAAATGTATGTGCGCTAATGTGGGATTTTGAAATTACAGCTACCCCGAGGATGAGAGCCTGAGTTGGCCCCGCCAGATTGGCCCCAGGTCTAATGTTCATTTAACCATCCTTTTTCCTTTCAGCATGGACTTTGGACTCACCCCTTTTTGTCCCATGTAAATAATCCCCCACTGAAGTACGTGGCTCCGGCGCCAGTTGGCGCCTTGTTGTGATTACCAGTGTATTTTTCCTTTTTACCTTACAGGTTGGAGATATCACTAAACTTCTTCTTTTCCAACCAAAGGTGGAGTTGCGTCTCTTTTGTAGTGTGCCTGGTATGTCTTCTGTGGGTACTGCGTGAATGCTTCACATGTCCTCGAAGTTTGGCCTGCTCGCTTGATGCCATGCTACCCCCTTGGAGATTTGGGTAACCCCCATTTCTTACAGGAAGGTATTCACAGGAGGAGAGATTAGCCGAGGGGGCCTGTTTTGCTGTTAGAGAGTTGCGGAAGATACAGGCAATGCCACCTCCTAATTTCTTAACTCGATCGTGTCTGATAATGTTGTTACTAGGAGGGACTAATAGGTCAAGGATGGGGCCAGAGGAGTCGTTGAGCCATGTTTCTGTGAGGATAAGGAGGTCCAGATCTTGGTCTAGGATGAGATCGGCAAGGTCTATTGCATGTTTCACAACTGATCTACAGTTGAGTAGCATGCATTACAGGTGTTTTTTATGTATGGTGTCCGAGGGCGCAGGTTGTGAAGTGGGGATCTGCAGGAGGTTATTGAAGTTTATGGAATTGGCATTGAGTCTGGTCGCTCTATGGGGCGTTGGGGGTGATGGTTCGGATGGGATCCGCAATATCATGGATAGGGAGTGTTGAGTTAAGTGCAGTCAGTGGGGCTGTACGAGAGCATATAGCACGGCTAGAGATGTTCGATGGAGGAGAGGTGTACTCAAGGAGGAGGGAGAGAATATCAGGATCTGGATAGGGATTTAGGGCTCTGGCAGGTCTAGACGGTGCGTTAGGGTAGGGGTTGGTGTTCGAATTTTGGGTAGTGGGACTTGGGGGAATCAAATGTGGAATCTCCAGTGTTGGCCTGGTGGAAGAGAGATGAGGGATCTCTAGTGTGGGCAAGTTGGGAGAGAGATCAAGGGCTAGTTCTTCAGTGGTCTTAATGAGTTTTAGTATGGAAGTTTTGAGAGTAAGCAGTTCCAGGTTGATTGCCCTGAGTTTAGAGGCAGGATCAGAGAGTGGATTATGAGTAGCGTGGAGGGGAGGAGGAGGGATGGTCAATGGACAGGGCGGGGAGAGATCAGGGTCGGTGTGCGGTAGGGGTGGGGGAAGTCCCCTAATGGTGAGATCCCAATCTGAGGTACTGTTGCGCGAGGCGAGTGGGTGATGTAGGGGAGGACAGGGGAAGGGGGGTTGATTGGGTTCCGGTTGGAAGGCTGGCAGGCTTGCTGTCTAGTGAGGGAGTGATGTAGGCAAGGGCTAGTGGGAGAGGGAGGAAGTATCGGAGAGGAGGTCGGGTCGAGGGAGAGCAAGTGCACTGTGACTATAGGATAAGGTCTGGTCAGGTCGTGGCATGATGGGTGCAATAGGGGAACCTGTTGTTGGAGGTGCTATGGTCAAGAGGGAGTTGATTAGGGAAGGTGAGGTCGTCCTCCGACTATGGTTCGATAAAGAGGGATCAGGGAACTCTTGAGATGGGGTACGGGAAAGATCGTACCTATATTGAGAAGGGGAGTAGCAAAGGATGAGAGATCTTTTAAAGAGAGCAAACCTGTCCTCAAAGATGTCAAGTTTGTGATCAGTGGCCTGAATAAGAATAGTTCCATTGTTGTAGATGGATATAGTGGCATTTGTCCTAAAAGTGGGGGACTTAGTAACCAAAAGTCGCAGACCATGTGGAATTTTTTTGGAAGACGTGATGTTGAGTAGAGCGTGGAACGTGGATCTCCACTAAGCTCTTCTTTTAGTGTAGAAGATCAGGTCACTAGTAATAGTACCTTTTTTTGGGCAGAGGTAGGGATCAGAGATAAGGGTTTCTGAATTGGCTTTGAGAAGTCTGTGTTTCAGAGTTTTGGTAGCATTTTTGGTGAGGGCGTCAGGGCAGTTAATTGTCTAGCTGTTAGATCGTGACTTTTCAAGTCTAGGGTCCATGCTGCGATGTGAAAGTGTGGCCATGGAGGAGAGAGCTTAGTATACGAGGATAGAAAGTGGGGAAGGAGAGCGCAGGAGCTAGTAAACGTGGTACAGCAGTGAGTTAGGAGTGCGCAGGAAACATGCTCAGCAATGCAATGGGTCTCCTATCACATCGCTCACTAAGTAGGATATATGGCAAGGCGGTAAGGCGATAGCATTAATCCGAAAAATCTGCAAGAGTATGCAATAAATATCCTGTTTACTATAGCACCCTTTTGTATATATACGCAGCTGATGGGAGAAAAACTACAGATTAAATCACTTTCAAAAGTCCTGAGTTTCTGCAAAATAAAGGGGTGGGTCTGTTAAACGATGGTAGCAGTATTCCATGTGCATAGGAGGGGGACACCAGGTTAGTAGAATGGAGCAGTTACTAGATGGATGCCACTGAGTTGGTAGCTGTTACAAGATGGCTGCCAGTTGAGAGTGGAAACCACCTAAATTCGAATTTGCCTATGAGAAAGTGGCTGAGGAAAATTTTCCAAGTCAAAGTCAGGAGATGTGGTGTGCCTGTCTAGCACAATATGTGCAGTGATTGTACGATTAAAACAAAACAAAACAAAAACAAAATCACATTTTGCCAGTCCAAGATTTCCCATTGCCAGAGCCAGTTCAAACTATCAGTAAGCAATGCGGGGAGCGGATCAGGTGATGAAAGCAGAACGGGGCCTCAAACGTCGCTAGGGGCATAATTATGCGCGCACCGTGGGGCTCACCTTGGGTCCGGTGTGGCGTCTGATGGGGGATGAAGCTGAGAGGGTGCGCAGAGGGGTGCCGGGCCGAGTGGAGAGGGTAACCTGGCAGTCGAGCGCTACACAGGATGAGGGTATCGTGGGCACATAAAAGTACCTAATAAGTCCGTGGCAGGATGTCAGGATGTCCCTGCAGCTCAATCGATAGAGGCATAACGTCGGGCGTTAAAGGTGTGCCCAGGGATTAAACTTCCGTCCAAGGCCTGCTGATGTAAAAAGGCTGCGAGTCAGGAGAAGGGGGTCCTCGCAGGGAACGGCGAACTGCAGCGCGCCACCAACTTCCAATGCAGTGCTCACCGGATCCGTGACCAAAACCAGATTGTATGGTATAGAGACCCTTCTGTGGCATGGCACCTTAGGCACTCTGGATTGCGGGCCCTCACCATTTTCCACAGTCTGCTAGGACTGTATTATACCACATGAAAATAATTAAACTGAATCAGTTGCATGTTTGAGTGGATGGTCTCTGTCGGGGCAGCTATCTAGCCTCCTGCCATCCATCATCTCCCACCTCCCAACCTCCCGTTCCCAAGCCTCTCATTAACCTTGGCGGGGGTCAGGGCCATTTATTAGAAGGGATCAGTATAATCTTGAGATACCCCTCTTGCCCAACACCTCCATTGTCAGTTTGGCTTGTAGGGGATTTATTTTGGTACATCACGCTTTAAAGTACGCATCTAGGACGTAGTGCAGCTGAAGGTATCTGAGGAGGTGGGTTCTGTGGAGTTCAAACTCTGCTGAAAGGTGGTCAAATGTATGATGTGATCATGGTCCCATATGTCACCCAGACGGGTTGGCTATAAGGTTCTACTGGGGGAAGTCCTGTAAGCATGCAACTTGTTTCAACCATTTCCCTGCCCATAGGTGTGCTTGTGCTGTGATCCTCTCAGATCTCTCAGGGGAGAGTATATAGCCTTACAGGGGAGATGACGTAGCCTTACAGCAAGAGCGGTTGACCTCGAAGCTGGTGAACTGGGTTTGAGTCTCTGTAATGACGCTCAACATCCTGTGATTCTTGACAAATCACTTAATCTCCCGGTGCCTAACAAAAATGAATGAGTCCATCGGTAACGTAACTGGTGCTCATGTAAAGCACTCTGATACCTTCGGGTCAAGATTACGCTATATAAAACTCAAAAAGAAAAAAAGACCATTTAAAGTGATGAATTCTGCACGCCAAGGAAGGGAAACCTAGTGACCTGGGAAAGTGAGTGTGGGAGGTAGCCCCCATACAACAGACCCAGTCCATTAGCCATTTCCAGGGTATTCAGCTCCAGACACCAACAGGAGTCCTATCAGTCTCCAAAGAGCCAGTCCCTATTTTTATCATTAACGCTGCCCAGTAATAAAGGCAGAGATCTGGGAGTCCCAGGCCCCCGTGAGTGTTAGCAACATGCACTTAGAAAAGGAGATTATAGGTGTTTTACCTGCCCTGATAAAGCGGGTCACCAAAGCCTGGAGGTCCTGGAAGAATGTGGGCGGGACAACAAATGGGTGTTTTTTGTAGACCGTGTGGGAACAGAGGAAGAACCACCATTTTATATAATGCCACTCTCCCCACCATGCTAAGTGGAAAGATTCAAAGTCTCTATGTGTACGTTGCTGGATAGGCAGTATATTTTTGTTCCAGATTGTACGGGGATCACATGAGACATGCATACCCAGGTATTGGAAGGTATCTTCCATTGTCTTGTATTGAATATCAGACGGGTGTTGGAAAGGCTCTCCAGTTAGATTTACATATGTAGATTTACCACAGTTCACAACAAGTATGGAGGCGTTTCCAATGGACTCAGAGTATGTCCGATGGATCTATCTATTCTTGCCATTCTTATTAGGTATGGCCTAGAGGCAGCTTTAATGGTCTAATAGCCTCTGTTTTCTCAAACAAATGCATAATAAAAAGTCATACACTGGGATAATAGGATTTGTGCCAGCCATCTTTTGCCATTGATTAGTTTGACTGTCAATCAAAAGTTGTGTCAGTTTCCACAGCTCCAATACAATGTACTAATAGGTCAGTCTATGTTAGCCATACGCTTTCTATGCAGTGCCGGCTTTATTTCTCATTTGTCAACAGGACAGTCGTTCGTTAATTTCTGTGTTACTTAACTTGTGCTACAACATTTTGCAATTGCATGTGAGAATCATATTTTAATAACTGGTGGGCATGGAGTTTATTATGCCGCTGTTTGCTGTTAAACTTGTATTTTGTTTTCAACCTGCATTCAAATCTTTTGCTAAGCAGGTGCTATTGGAATTCATTTGTTTAGACAATGTTTCTTTGATAACATAGTGCTCTCTCAATTCTCTATAATTAAAACAACATTTATTGTATGCCTGACCACTGAGTGTTTTATTAGGTACTGTGAGTTTTGATTTCTCTAGATATGTCAACCTTGATGTCACTCTTTATCTGTCTATGTATGGCTGCTTCTCTCTGTGTCTCAAAATACCTGTCTCCATCTCTTACATCCCTTTCTGCACATCTCATTCTGTTTCTGCCTCTATTACAATCAGTCTCTTTCTCTACGTATCTGTCTCTCTGCCTATACTGATATACCTCACAATCTCTTGCTCATCTGCCTCCGCTATCTGATTCTATCTCTGTTTTTATCTGTCTGTATTTCTATATATATATGGCTATTTCTCTGTAGCTGTCTATATCTGTAACTGTCTTTTGCTATCCGTCTACCTGTCGAACAAGTTACTTACCTTCGGTAACGCTTTTTCTGGTGGATACAGTATCTGCCTGTGGATTCCTCACCTTGTGAATATCCCCTGCGCAGCAGCCAATTGGAAACTTTTGTAGCTCTCCATGCCGGCAAGGTCATGGACGACATCACAGTGGGTACAACTCCGCTCGCGACCCCGCTGACGTCACTGGATCCATAATAGGACCTCGTCGGCGTGATGACGTCAGTTACGCCCTTTTTTTCATGCCCCCGAGGCACATGGATGGACCGACATAAATAGGCACAGTATACATAGTATACAGTATTCAAACCAACACACATAGTGTGAAATCAATGCAATAAGCAAGAACAATTAAACACTTCCATTGAAAATTACAAATATACACTTATCAGGTATAGAAGAGAGGACAACGGGGAGGCGGGTGGGTCAGTGAGAAATCCACAGGCAGATACTGTTTCCACCAGAAAAAGCGTTACCGAAGGTAAGTAACATGTTCTTCTGATGGATACATCTGGCAGTGGATTCCTCACTATGTGAATAAAATCCCACAGCAGTCCCCACTCCCGGAGGAGGGTGTCCACTCTCCTATCCCAGAAAATCCTGAAGAACAGAACTAGCAAAATTGCCGTCGCTCCTCACTTCTGAATCTAAGCAGTAATGCTTCGCGAAAGTGTGGAGGGAGGCCCAAGTTGCTGCTCTGCAAATGTCCTCAACAGGAACACCCCTAGACAAAGCAGATGTAGAAGACTTTGCTCTAGTAGAGTGAGCTCTTATACCCTCTGGAGGTTCCTTACCAGCCAGGGCGTAGCAGATCTTAATACACAGGATAATCCATCTTGATAGCGCGTGCTTGTGCACCGCTATTCCTTTCTTGCAGCCAGCAAATCCAATAAAGAGCTGGTCATCCACACGATAGTCCTTAGTCCTATCGAGATAAAAGCTCACAGCCCTCTTAGGGTCCAGACGATGAAGCCGCTCCTCCTTTTTGGAAGGGTGAGGGGGAGGATAGAAGGTAAGAAGGGTAATGGACTGCCCCCGATGAAAAGGAGTTACCACCTTAGGCAGAAAAGCAGACCTGGTCCTGAGAACCATTCTTTCAGCATGAATGGTCAAGAATGGGGGCTTTGAACTAAGAGCTTGAAGCTCACTTACCCTACTTGCTGAGGTAACTGCTACAAGAAAAACAGTCTTAAAAGACAGAAGTCTCATGGGACACTTGTCTAAAGGTTCAAAGGGTGAACCCATCAAATAGGTTAAAACAAGATTCAAGTCCCACTGAGGCACAATAAATGGAGTAGGAGGGAATGTGTTGTAAGGTAAGGTAAGGTAAGGTAAGGTGGAGAAGATCTGTGTACCACACCATTCTTGGCCAATCCGGGGCAATCAATATAACTTGGGCCCAATCTTGGCGAATCTTCCCCAGAACCCAAGGAATCAAGGGTAAGGAAGGAAACGCGTAAAGGGAATTGTGAGCCCCAACTCAACTGAAACGCGTCCCCCAAGGGGCTCCCTGCACCGGATACTGGAGAATGCAGAATAACGGGCAGTGAGCATTCTCGAGAGTAGCAAACAGGTCCACCCGAGGAGTTCCTCACGTCCGAAAGACGAAACGAACTACCTCTGGATGAAGCCTCCACTCGTGGTCGGCCGAGAACTGCCGACTGAGACTGTCTGCATGCACATTCAGAACTCCGGCCAGATGATTTGCCATCAGACAAATCTGGTGGTCCTGAACCCAGGACCAGAGACGCAGAGCCTCTCTGCAGAGACACTGCGACCCCACTCCTCCCTGTTTGTTGACATACCACATCGCGGTTGTGTTTCCTTAGGACTTGAACCGACCAACCGCGAAGGGAAGGAAGGAAGGCCTTGAGTGCCAAACGTATCACTCGTAACTCTAGAAGGTTGATGTGAAGCAACCTTTCCTCTGGAGACCAAAGACCCTTGACCTCCAGATCCCCCAGATGACACCAAGACAGATCCGCTGCAGTTTCTCTAGCGATCTTGACTGACTCCCTGAGATCTCCGTTGTGTTGATACCACTGCCTGGAGCGCCCTCATGTGCCAACATGCATGGTTGACCAACAGAATGCAGCCGGGTTGGAGAACCCTAAGTGTGCGTGTGCTTGGCCAGCCTGAGACGGCCGGCCAAACACATATGCGCACTTAGAGAGTGCACATCACACTTCTCCTCTCCCTCCCTTTGTTCCCTGAATGTGCTGGTTCAGAGCCGGCAAATGAAACATAAAACAATTCAGGTTTTTCTTTTTCACCTGCTGGCTCGGAGCCAGTGGGTTGACGCTCCTTTACCATTGCGGAGGAGCCGCCCCTGCAGGGCGAAGCTCTGGTCTGTTGAAACTTCAAGAGTCTTGCTTTATTTTGAATCTTTGCTGGATATT